>NC_051066.1:51003145-51278145 GCF_004664715.2 Peromyscus leucopus | reverse complement strand
CTAAGTAATTCCCACACACATTGAGTTTTATTGCTAAGCTATTTTATCCCTTTGCGTGAGTTTGCATAAAATATGCCAGCCTCTAACTAACTCCATTTCTATTCTCGCCCTCTTAAAAAGAATCCTCTAGCTTCCTTGTCCCCAGCTCATGCCCTTCAAATGACCTGGCCATGTCCCCTGTTCTGTCACTCTGTACTCATACTCACCTAGAGGTTATGAATTGTCAAATTCACTAACATTTCCCAGCCTGCCTTTGGAAATTCATTAAGTAGAAGTCATCCTCCTGGTTGGATGCCATCCTCTCGGTTCAAACTGTAAACAGTAAGTGTACAAGTAATTTTTAACACCTTTCTCATGTCTAAGTTCGACACCCTGTGGGTCCTCTGGTGTTCTTGAGCCAATGTGCCACCCCACTGCTATTACTTGAGTTCAGACCTTTCGTTGTAGCCTTGGGCCCTTCTTGCTTCCCTTTCACCAATTCCTTGTTTACAGTTCCGGAGTGGTGCTGAGCGTGTGTCCACCAGTTCCTTGTTTATAATTCTGGAGGGGTGCTGAGCGTGTGTTCGCCAGTTCCTCTTTCAGAATTCTGGAGGGGTACTGAGCGTGTGGGTGCAGAGACAAGTGTAGCCAACGGAGTCTCTGCCCTTCTGGCAACTACACTAGGATCCTGTGATCACTCTGCAGCCCAGAGCTGATCATATCATTCCTTGTCCAGTGTCCTTCAGGGGCTCTTCACGCTTCGAAGCTATGCCTGCCTTTCTTATAATGGCTTGCGACAGGTTATGTGAAACAAAGCCCATTACTTTACCTGGTAACTGTGACTGAGGCTGGACACATGGCCACCCAAAATGCAAGGCATTGTCTTTCATACTGCATGCACCTGGCATGCAGTACACATAACTGAATTCTGGCTAATGAAAAAGACGTTCTTAGAGCCAGCTAGTCTAGCTTGCTAGTGGGACCCGGGGACGTTTTTTGACCTTCTTTCTTTCCTCACCCTTCTGTCTTGTGACACAAATGTGCTTATTTGAGTCCAGCAGTCATCTAGGGTGCCAAGGAGCTTCATGGTCGGAAGGGATTTGTACTAGGACAGGGAAGCATAAAGACAGGACCCTGGGTCTTCGGTAGAATTATAAATTATGGAGCCCTAAAACAGCTTTGGCCTGTATATAACCGCATGTTTTGTGGGAGAGAAAGTACTATTTGGACTGATAACGTTATATGCAGCTGAACTCAACCCTAATAAACAAGATGCTAAGGTCCTGCACAAAGTGAGCTTCTCTCCCATCTCCGAAATCATGTCGTCTTATAACCCATGCACAAGGGCACACCCTGATTCCATCATTTGGATGTCCATCAAGGACAGCAGCAGTGTTCTTCCTAGCTGGTACAGCAGTACACAAGCCATAGGGTTGTTGGGAAATTAAATGAGATCCATTACATAAAGTATTTTGGAGAGATCCAGACCCATTGCAAGTGCTTAGTAAATGTCAGTTGTAGTTGTTGTTAGTTAAATGCTGTCTGGTTTACTGGGTCTGTAGACAATCAATCTCAAATTTCAGAGAGAAGGGGTGGGGAGAGGTCTCAGTAGACTAAGAGCACTTGCTGTACTCACATGAGGACCTGAGTTCAAATCTCCAGCACCCATGTAAAAAGCTAGGAATGGCCACCTGCCCCTGTGACCCCAGCAGTGTGGGGGACAGAAACAGGAACACCACTGGGGATTCCTGGCTGCCAGCCTAGATTCAGTGAGAAGCCCTGCCTCAAGGTAATAAGGCAGAGACTCATAGAACAGGACCTCTGCCGTCCTATGGACCCTGCACGTGTGCATACAACCCATACACACACACACACACACACACACACACACACACACACACACCACCACCACCACCACCACCACCACCACCACCACACATACACACCACACAAAGTTTTAAAAAAAAATACACAGAGAAAAATATTCAAGAACGAAAGGGAGATGAAGTTGTAAATCATAATTCCTTTCAGTAATTAAAGAAGCCTTGGTCTTAGGGTTCTGTCGAGCAGACAAAAATATCCCAGAGTATGCACAAAAAAATTTGAATGTTTTCATGTTGAGAGATTACTATAAGTTTTTCCTATCTTTCCCCCTTTTGTGCTGTCACTGAATTCCTTGCACAAAAGTCACCTCTTGGGTCCCTCGTGTCGATTTGCCTCAATTATCTCTCAGTGCTGCTCTGACCTACCTATTTATGGGAAGTGGCAGAGCTGTATGCTTTCTCCGGGGATTCCCTCCTCTTTTCACAGAGAAGGTCTGACAGGGACCAGTTCTCCTGTCTTTTAAGAACTAAACTCTCTTGCTTAACTTTATCATTTGTGGCAGCCATCATCTTTCTGGGAAAAGGACTATATTTTCTACCAACGAAGACAGAGATGGAGCAAAGGAGAGCGGAGCAAAGGGTAGCGATATGTAGCTCTGGGCACACCTAGATCGGCAGGCAGCTCCAGGCATACCTAGATCGGCAGGCAGCTCCTGGCACACCTAGATCGGCAGGCAGCTCCTGGCACACCTAGATCGGCAGGCAGCTCCGGCAGGACAGAATCCTGGGTTCAAGATGCAGTGAACTGATAGTCACACCAGCCTTACTTTTACATATTTGTGGTCTGATGTTGTTCCAACATCTCTGCCTGTTTTCCCTCTACTTTTCTGGCTTCTCTTTCTCTGTTGTTACTCAGTGATGGCAGTCCTTGGGGCTGTACTTACTGCCTGAGCTCTCTGTCCCTGGATGATCTCAGTCACCCCAGGACCACAGGAAACAGATCTATCTCTCAGCTTCAGAACATTACACCCAACTGCCTGCTGCTTCCAGTTAGGTTTTTCCTTTGTACATTTCCACACCCCAATGGGGCTGATGACATCAGCTTGCATAAGACTTTAAAAGCTGAATTTCAGAAACTGGCCCAGTATTGGAGAAGATGAGACTGAAAATCCATTTATTTAGGCAGAGGGTTTTGTATAATAATTGTGACATGTTTTCCTCCTCCAGTTCTGAGCATGGTTAGTCAAGTTCATTAGGACTAAACTCACTCCTGTAATCTTTCCTCTTCCCTCAAACTTTCCTCTCCCCCAGCACTTCTTATCTTAGAAAATGGTACCTGTTATAGAATAAAATATTTGTTTAACTAAGTAAAGATGTGTTACATTTGTTTGTGTTACAGAATAATTGTTTAACTATGTAAAGATGTGTTGTATTTGTTTATACTGCATTTGTTTAACTGTGTAAAGATGTGTTGCTGCTTCACCTTGCCTACCTAAGGCATCTGATTGGTCTAATAAAAAGCTGAATGGCTGGCTGGGTGGTAGTGGCACACGCCTTTAATTCCAGCACCCAGGAGGCAGAGGCAGGCAGATCTCTGTGAGTTCAAGGCCAGCCTGGTCTACAGAATGAGATTCAGGACAGGCACCAAAACAACACAGAGAAACCCTGTCTCAAAAACCGAATTAAAAAAAAAAAAAGCTGAATGGCCAATAGCTAGGCAGAGGAGGGGTAGGCAGGCAGAGTGAAAGCTGGTAACGAGCCAGCCAGAGACCAGACAGACAAACACAGAGGAAGCAGCATGGACAATACAGAAAGAGGAGGCCACATGACAGAAGTAGATTAAAATAAATGGGTTACTTTAAGTTATAAGAGCTAGTGAGACAAGCCTAAGCTAAGGTCAGGCTTTCATAATTAATAGTAAGTCTCCATGTTGTTATTTGTGAGCTGGTAGCCCAAGAAAGCTCTGTCTACTTATGGTGCCCAATGTGGGGCATATACTTCCACATAGGGCCTGAGAAAGTGGTCTCATGGGTAGGCTCAGCATACAGAGGCATGGCTCTTTTTAAGAGGCCCTGCTACCAAGCACTTAAATGGGGTTTATGAGCAGTGCGCGGCATGCTACTCGGTGGTGGAAGACTAGGTAAAAAATGTCTACCAAAGTGTGGGCCCAGAAACTTCTCAGAGCTGGGGCAGAGAGTCCTGGCCAGGGCCCATAGGCATAGAGCTTGGATCTCACAGACCTAAGCAGGGTGAAGCCAGCTTCCAGAACAAAGCCACGAGGTGAGTTTAAGATTTGGCTCATGTAGTCAGAAAACACTATAAGTGCACAGTAAAGCAGGTCCAGACTGAAAAAAAAAAAACCCTCTAAACAGGTTACAGTGTGTTTTAAGATGTTTATATATACTTAAGAAAGAAAAGAAAATGGGTGTAGAAAGTCATAAAAAATAGTTTAAAAACAATAAAGTAAAGTCTTTAAAGAGAGAGTAAAGTAATATAAAGGAAAAAGCCATGTAAAGATGAGAAATACACTGAGAGTCTGGATCCTATGTGGTGTTACGTTGACTCTGAATTTTTTGAATGCTGATAAGCATAGGACAGCTGTTGCAAGACATGGGATTATAAAAGGAACTACTGACTTAAACCAGCCTAGACACTTTAGGAATGTCTAAACTTTAAAATGAAATTCAGAAAATTTATGTTGGGGGAGAGGCTATGCTTTTCTCTTTTCCTCAGAAAATAAAAGGCTGTGGATTCCTTCAAGGTTAATAGAGATCAAGTTTCATTGGAGGAGACCTCCTGAAAATCTTGTCTACAGACTTAAAGAAATAAACCAAGAAAAATTACAAGACAGGTGACGTATATACTGAGGCTTCTGCATGGAAACAGTTCTGAGACTGAACAACAAGTGTTACAACTAGTTTTTTCTGGGACTTCACCATTATCTCAATTTTCTCATGTTTCCCTAAAAATTCTGTCACCCCCAGACAACAAGAAGCAGTCAGGAGAGCACAACACCCACATTCTCAAGAGATGGGATGGGTGGGTTTTGGTCATTTGGTGGGGTATGGGTATTTATCATCATTTAGGAGGGTTATAGGAATATAGGATAAAAAGACAACTATTCATCTCATATATTTTACATTGGTATGAATTTTGGTATATTGATACAAATTTAAAGCTATTTTTTGTTACACTGTATGTATGATTCTACTCTTGTTTGGGATATTGTGCTTATGCAATACATTTAAAATGTTATGTATAATTTAAAAATACAGTTTAATAGTCATCTATAATAATCAAACTTGTAGTCATATTAGGTATGTTTTCAGGGTTAAACAGATATATTTAGATAGGTGATCTTCAAACGCTTCAGAGACCTACAGAATATGGCACTTAAGATGTTTAATAACCGAAGGCTTTTCATGACAGTAGACATGACTGCTCCTGGAGGCACCAATCTACTTCATAAAATGATGATGGGCATTGAAGAACCTTCATATGCAGTTTGCTTTCACTGTGGCAAAGCTAGCCATTTGGGCAAGAAACTGTCTTTGCCTCAACTGCTGACAGAATACTGTCCAAATTGAACATGCAGGACACAAAGAAAAGCAACTGCCAAACATTGCCAAGACAAGGTGGGACAGTCCTTCAAAATTCCTGCTACAAGAAAAGTCTTCCAGATATTCTAGGCCTGTAGGCTGAAGATGGATGCCCCAATGTTGCAAAGGAATCTTTGGTGACTGTCCAGGCAGCCAGATGTCTCTGTCATTTCCACAGTTTTGGAAGTGACTTGCACTCTACTTTCTGTTTACTCGGGTAATATTATATTCTTATGAGGTCTTTGATGGAGCTGAAGAATGGATAGTTATAGTTACAATTTTCCTTAGTTATGATAGAAGATAAATTAGGTATAAAGCTTTGAACTCACCATGATAGGATAAATAATGGAATATTTTTTCTAAATTTGACAAATACAAATGGACTGGATATTGTAACTGTAATTCTTATTTGATAATTATTGTATATAATTTTACTATGTTAGAGTTAAAATCTTTTCTTTCTATTTAGGCAAAAAGGGGGAAATGTTGTGGGATATGTGTACACTGTGGAAAGATATATTGCTGTGACTGGTATAATAAAAAGCTGAACAGCCAATAACAAATCAGGAGAAGGTATAGGCAGGACTTCCAGGCAGAGAGAGGGGAAGTAGGAGGAAAGAATCAAGGCATGCAGGAGATGCCATAGAGACATGGGGAGTCAGACATTCAGAATAAAAGAAAGGTAAAAAGTCACACGGGTAAAACATAGACTAATAAAAGCAGATTATATTATAAGAGATAGTGGGACAAGCCTAAGCTGAAGCTGAGCTTTTATAACTAATAAGAAGTCTTGGTGTCATTGTTCGGGCTGGTGGGACAGAGAAAGACTTGTTACAGGTACCACCACCTAAATTATTTCCCTAAGAGAGATGTTGACTTTGGCTTTTTACTGTTCCCCTCTGAGGCCATCCAATCAATCACTCATTTCTATCAACTCCATCCCTACACAGTACCTATGATGCATCCCTCCCCTGCCTCTGGGAGTGATATCAGATGAATACTGGTGCAGAGTCAGTGTTTGAATCTGGTGTCTTGAATCTAGTATCAGTGTGTTTCTTCCAAGAATGTCTGTCAGCCACCCTAAATTGCCCAGATAATCCCAAATGATCCTCTCATCTCAAGATACTTTTTAAACATTTATTTATTTATTTATTTAATGCATGAGCACTCTATCTCCATGTACACCCTTGTTCAAAGGAGTAACACTGAGTATAACAACCACCCTCCAGGGAAAGCCCTATGCTCACTATATTTCTCATCAGAAACCATTAAGAAATAAGCAGCATAGTATTTCTCAATCATTGAAAGACAACTCTCCATTCAGAATTCTTACCCCATGAAAATCCCCATCAGGGATGCAGAAGAATGCAAGATGTTCTCAGATAAAGATAAATTAGGAGACTCTGTTTTTAGCAGACCTGTATTAAAAGAATGCTAAGAAAAGTTCTCTAAGCAGAAAGGAGCAACGCAAAAGGAACCTTGGGGCATCAGGAAGGAGGGAAGAGCCCAGGATATATAAACTCCTCTTGAGAGTTCTCAATGGTTTACAGCCAAAATTTGACCTGTAAAGTTGTTCAAGTATATATGTGAGACATGAAGACAACTATATCATAATTTAATGATGTAAGAAGAGGTAATGTTTCTGTATTTCACAAGTCTTATGAAATTATGCCATGAGCAGACCATGATAAAGTTATGTTTACTTATTGCAGTGTGGGGAAAAGTACATCAGAAGCACACTCAAGAACACAATGAACAAATTAAATGGAATTCTAGGACTGGGGAGATGGCTCTGGGTAAAAATGCTTGCAATGCAGGCATGAGGATCCGATTTCCCGTCCCCAGAATCCACATAAAAGCTGGATGTATAGGGTGAGTGGGGTGGTTTAAATAAGGATGGCCCCCAGAGGTATTTGAATGCTTAGTCATCAGGAAATGGAACTGTTTGAAAAGATTAGAAAGGTTAGAAGGTGTGGCCTTGTTGGAGGAAGTTTGTCACTGGGGGAGGGCCTTGAAATTTCAAAAGCCCATACCAGGCTCAGTCTCCTCTCTCTCTCTCTCTCTCTCTCTCTCTCTCTCTCTCTCTCTCTCTCTCTCTTTCTCTCTCTCTCTGTGTGTGTGTGTGTGTGTGTGTGTGTGTGTCTTGGTCTCTGTCTCTATCTCTGTATCTCTGTCTCCCTCTCTCCCTGTCTCTTTTCTCTTCTCTTTCTTTCTTTCTGTCCCCTCTCTCCTCTCTCTCCCTCCCCTCTCTCTCTCTCTCTCCTCTCCTCTCCCCTCTCTCTTGTCTCTGTCTCTATCTCTGTATCTCTGTCTCTCTCTCCCTGTCTCCCTCTCTCTCTGTCTCCCTCTCCCTCCCTCTCTCTCTCTCTGACTACCAGTCAGAATGCAGCTCTCAACTCCTTCTCCAGCACCCTGCCTGCCCTGCCTGCTGCCATGCTCCTCATTTGATCATCATAGACTAACTTCTGACACCGTAAGCAAGCCCACAATTCAACGCTTTCTTTTATAAGAATTGCCTTGGCCATGATGTCTCTACACAGCAACAGATCAGTAATTAAAACAGTAAGCGTGTCTAATCCCAACATTCCTAGAAGGAGAGAGTGAGTGGAGACAAGAGAATCCCCAGAAGCTTGTGGGCCAGCTAGCCTGGTGTGTCCAGTGACAGACAACAAAAGACTCTGTCTTAGACAAGATGGAAGGTGAGGTTGAACACCTGGAAGTATTCTCAGACCCACATGTGTGCCATGTGCACATACATAGATACAAATCACACACATACACACAATTGAACTATAAAAATAAATTCAAGTATCCCATAGAAAATCAGGAAAAATAAATCCAATAAACCAACAGACAATACCAGTGATACTGAAAAGAAAAAAAAAAAGATTTGTGTCTTGGCATACCAATAATTATGTTAAATGTAAGTAGACTAAATCTACCAATCAAAAGAATATGAGAGTGAATAAAAAGGAATGATTCGATTATCCTGTTCACAAGAATACCTTCAAATATGATGTAGACACCCTGAATGCACAAAGATGATTTTAAAAAATCCATGCAAGCACTAATCCAAAGACAGCAGGAATAGCTACACTAACAGGAGACCTCAGAGCAAGGAAAATTACTGGATGCTGTGATAAACATTCCACAAAGACAGAAGGGTCCACACACCAAAAATACATAGTAATCCCAAATGTTTATTCACCAAACAACAAAACTTCAAATCACATAAAGCAAAACTGATAAAATTGAATGATGAAATGGAAAACCCTACAAATACAGTTAGAAAGAGCAACACCCTGTTCTCGGTCATTCATAGAACAATCAGGAAGGCAATCAGCAAGAATATGGAAAAACTGAAGTGCGCATTGAGTCAAGAAAGTGTCTGTGGCACATCCCTCCTAACAGTATAGAATATTCTTTTCAGATGTCATTATAATAACACTGTCACCAAAATAAGTCATACCCAGAATTATTTAAAACCTTCAAATAAAGAGAAATAATTTAGTGTATCCTCTGACTGCAGTGCAATAGAGCTAAAAATAAGTAACCCATGATCATAGGATAATGTATAATACTAAATGCATATACAAGGAGAGCAGAGAAGTTGCTTGTCAATCATTTGAACTCCCCCCAGCCAAGAACCTAGGAAAAGGATACAATAATACCAAAGGGAAGTGGTAAGGAGCAGAAATCAATAAAAGTAAAAAATACAATAGAAAAGGCAGATATAAAGACCTGGCTTTTTGAAAAGTTCAAGATTGACAAACTTTTAACAAGACCGGCATAAACAAAAGGAAAAGCTGCAAATAAACTACCAACATCAGGAATGAAATAAGGGACCTCACTGCAGATCCTGCAAACATCAAAAGAATCACAAGGCGATGATATGAACATCTCTAGATACAAATAATTGGCAACTTAAATGAAATGAACCATTTCATTGAAATGCACAAAGAACCACAACTCACTCAATATGAAACAAATAACTGAATATCCCTATACCTACCAAGGTTTATTATAACCAGGACAATTCTCTGAACTTTTCTTCCAAACCATGAGTATTTTTCCCTAATTCTTTAACATGGGTGCAATTTAAGTCAAATAGTGGCCAATTGTAACTTGAATTATTAAAGTGTTAAATTATAATGAAAAGACTTGCTCTATATTCTTAAAGACATGCATTCTCAAAAGAAATAAATAAAACAGGCAAAAAGAGAAATAAAAACAAACAAACAGAAAATTGTATCATGAAAAAAAACAGACAAACACTAAAAACTTCTGTTCTGCAAAATATGACAATAAAAATATTTGGTGAAAGTCTGATGTGGGGAGCCTACCCATTTCTCTATGGGAGGCCTGCTCCACTTTTTCCCCAGGTACTCTTGAGGAAGGAGGAGGGAGAAATATTTAGATAGAAAAGATAGAGCGGAGAGAAACACAGAGAAACACAGGATAGCTTCAGGAGGGTCTGGATCAATATCCACCGGCCCCTTCTGGCTCTTCAAAGGAGCTTTTTATAGGAATGCCAAGAGACAGAGCAAAAGACCTCCCCCCAGCACAGCCAAGTACAGACCTTCCAATCACCTGGTAACCATGTACATGGTGAAGCCATCCTCTAATGCAGCCCTGCTGGGTAAAGTGTGAGGGACCACCCCCCACATTTTTGTACCCCAGGGACTCTTGAGGAATGAGGGACAAGAGATTTAGAAATAGAAGGGAGAGAAACAGAGAGAAAACACAAGATAACCTCGGGTGGGCCTGGATCCTTATCTACTGGCACAGAACTTTGTTCCAAAGGTCTATTTATAACAATACCAAGGGTGGAGCAAAAGACCTCCCCTTTGCTAGTTACAGTCAAGTGTAGACCCTTATAAACACCTGGTACTCAGGCCCATGGTCTAATCAACCTCTTCTGCTGGGTACAGCCACCAGGAAACCTAATGGGCTTCAACAGTAAAGCAAGCTTAGATCTCACTAGGAAACCTCTATATGCCTCCATAGTCTGGTAAGAACCTCATGAAGACACCACACACCTTGGTTACAGGATATGGAGAAATCAAGAGGAAATAAGTTGGAGGCCTCCCCCTCTCCCATGTCCTACAAAAAGGCTTGGTCCTGGAAACCTGACCAGAATGAGTTAGGAAAGTGGGCAAACGCAATTCCCCACCACACTCGCCACCTTGACATATTCTGATCCAGTCAGCTGAAAAATTATAGCAAGATTTTATGAGCAAGTGTAATAATCCAGGTGGCCGGTGTCCTGGCCCCATTTAGGGACACCATACTTTTTAGTCGATACACCCTTGCCATGCCTAGTACCTTATTGTAAAGGGACAGTCATACAGAGTAAGAGCTGATGACGATTGAGGGGAAATTTGGGTCTTCAGCATCTTTCAAAAAATCTCCTTTATCATCAAGGTGCTAGGCAGTTATTAGAAACCTGATCAAAACTTACTTTTCAGAAGTTAATTAACACATTTTATGTTGTAGTTATCATAGCCAAAGCTATATTTGTACATGCTGTCTTTTTGGCTGCGACTAGCCTTGTGAAGAGGAAATAGAAATGGAATAACGTGCCCACTGGGCATTAAACTACAAATGCCCTTTCCTGCAGCAAGGCATTCATTTATAAAGACTACTACATTGCATTATGCCTGGAGTCTGGCTTCAGCTGATCCCTACACTCATCCCCGAGTTAAACATTTCCTTTCTCTAGCTTTTATGATTTAGGGCAAAAGCTTGGGATCAATACTAAAATAAATGAAGGTTCTCAGAGTGTTGTCTCTAAAGTATGTGTTTTTAATATTAGGAAGAATTAAGAAAATAGGGTTTACTGTAAAAGTCATAACGGCCACCCAACATATAAGGACAATCATCAAAATTAATCACTTTAATGTCTTTTCTCCCCATGCTGATGGTACTTATAAAATTATTTCTTAGTAATGTATGTATTATCAAAAAACAAGACATGAAATGAGTTTGCCAAGAAGCCATAGTTCCGTTGAGGCTGTGAGGGAATTGCCTATGTGTCTATGAAACTCAGAGGAAATCCAGGTGTCCCCGACACCTCTGTAGGACAGTGAAAGAGATACAGCAAGGCACTTGCTGCTTCATCGGTTGAAGGGTCGTCTCAAACCTTTCCCACCCTCAGAAAAAAATGCAGGAGGACTTTCATGTGTGTGTGTGTGGGGGGGAGGTTGCATTCTTAGATCGTGATTCTACGCCAACTCTGAAATAATTACAGTAATTACAAAGATAAAGGGTAAAAGTCACAAAGTTCTGGCTGGGGCATTCCAGAGCAGGAACAAGCTTGGCGCCATTTTTATAGTTATGCCTGTTAAGATTTAATAGACGGAAAGTTTCATTAGAGAGAGCTGCGCTGCAATTAACTTCAAGGAGGTTCCAGACTACTGTGTGCTGCTGTTACAAAAAAAAAAAAAAAAAATTGTTTGGCTCTCCCTCCAAATGTCGAGAGGGTGCTCCACATTTCACTTATGAAAAGGTAGTAAGAGAAAGCATTTTTAAAAATATAACACACTGCCTAGTCTTTTCTTATCACATAACACATGATAAGAATGGGCTTCTACTCTTCAACGGACATGCCAATTGTTGGCTGGAGGTGGGTTGCTTTTATGTATATTGTTATTACATGCAACATTTACGTGGAGTTCCCCGTCTCTCATGCTATCTCATAAAACATACCCTAGTGGAATGGTAGTGATGTTAGAAGCGGCTTCTCTAAATCAAGATCCACCTGATCCACAAACTCTAATATAAAACGCTCGCTATGAGCATTAACAAAGTCAGCAAACCCTAAGAGAGTACAAGGTACGGGGTCTAGTGACAGGCTGTTCTCATGTGGCTGGCTAGAGTTCAGTCTGCTCAGGAGATGTGAGTCCAGATGTCAGCCAGTCCTCAGACTCCACCTCTGTGGAGATGAAGCCAAGGCTCCCCTGTGCCTGTGCCATCCGAAGCCAGACATTCCCAAAGCATAGCCATGTTCTAGTCAGTTGTCCTTGGTAGATGTCTCTACCAAGTACAGGCTGTAATTTCTTTATCCTGCTATGATATAGCTAAACTGTTATGGTTCTCATTGTTACATTTTATTATATTAAACCACAGACTGGCATGCTTTTTTTTTTTAATGACTTGAAGAACAAAACCTGCATTTTATGGCTTTTAAAATCTGTCTTGATACTCTTTCCTCCCATTACACTCCCCCTCCGTTTATTCTACATATGTTTCCATTAATAGGCTGCAGACTCTAAGTGTAGTAGACATGTAACCATGATAAGCACTTTCAAAGACATGTGCTAGCTTTTTCAGACCAGAGGCTACATTTGGTGTCTGGAAATTGTAATTTAGTTTGACAAACTGTTATGGAGTACCTAAAACACTAGAGTTTGGGGCACACAAAATTGTCTTCTGGACCAATATGTTTGTTGCTAAGAAGCACAGATCAACCCATTTTCCTCTACTTGAGTGTGAAATCTTGGACGTGGGTGAGCTCTGGTTTCACCTGCCTTGTAGCTCATGGTAACACTGTCTTGTGAGATGTTGGAGGTGAAGGAGCTCCCTGAATCCTCCACATGGTAACACTGTCTTGTGAGATGATGGGGGTGAAGAGGGAGCCCCTGAATCCTCCACATGGTAACACTGTCTTGTGAGATGGTGCAGGGTGAAGAGGGAGCTCCCTGATTGTTACTTGTTACCAGTGTGCTATCTCTGCCACAGGAGATGATTCTCTGTGAACTTCTGGATGACTTTATGTTCTTTGTCCTTTTCAAATTCATCTGATACCATGTCACCAAATGTGACCGATGTAGGAAGAATGTGAACAATGTCACAGCAGAAAGCCATGCTTAGAGTCCCTGAAAACTGCCTACCTTCTGTCCAAAGAACTTACGTGGCTGGACAGAGATTCTGACAGAGGGGCACATCAGGGTAGTACCCACATCCCCTCCGGTTGCTATGGTATTCTGCACTCCGATTGCTTGGATGTTCTAGTCAGGTATGTCCTGTTTCTTGGAAAACTTTTGGTTTAGTTCTAGGAAAACTACTAATATTTGGGTAAAAGTTGTATACGAGCTGTAGAAATCAGAGTGGTTAGTTGGGTTTTATGTATTTGTGATTGGCTTTAGTTTCTACCCCGCCGCCCAAACACCAGCATTAACTTCCAGAGATTTGTAAAGCATTGTGTGACATTTCTTCCATCTCCCTGTGATATAGTATTTAGAACAGGGAGCCAGGAATCATACTGGAGAACTGAACTCTGACCTCAGGTGCCTCTCTTTAGATGACATACACTCCTGAACATCTCTGTTAATCAATATGCTTTTTATCAGTGCTCTCACAGGAAGATAGCTAGGCTTAATTGATCTTTAGGATGGAGGTATCAGCCTTGCTTTGTGGTATGTGAAATGGATGGCTAAACTGTGCAACCTTGGCTATCTTTAGTGGTCTACATTCTCATTTGAAGAAACATTTGACTCTTTACAAGCAGGGACAGTATAATACATAATACTACTAAGCCTGGTACTCAAGAATGTTTTCGCATATGGCTTAGTATTAATTAGGGAAGAGTTCTTGTTTGACATGTTTACTTTTAATTCTTAATGGGTTTCCAAGTGGGGTAATGCAGTACGTCCCCAGAAAAACTAACAATAATCTAGCCTAAAGAGCTTTGTATTTCACTGTAAAATTAAGATTGTGGGAAAATTGTGTTTTCATTGTACTTATATTAAACTTTTCTTATCCATATTAGCTAAAGGTTAACTTGTTCTTGCCATTTTTATGAAGTGAGAAGCAGGAACTGTGTCTTTTTATGAAAGGAAACATGGGAGGGAGGGGCAAGCGTCCATTAGAGATTGAATTAGAAGTGATTGATATGAAGTTAGAATGTAGCTCACGGTGCAAGGCCGATTTGAACTTTCGTAGGTGCTGTATCAGAAGCAGTGGACAGAATGTGAAAGGGACCTTCATTTCACTCCACGCAGAGCCCGTGTATGTTGGAGAAGCAACAGCCGTGACTTGCTGGGAGGTAAATGCATCTCCACAGGTGGGTGTTACTATCCCGGCCCTGGAGAACGGGAGTCCACCTTAAATGTTTTCAATGACCAAGGAAGAGAATCCCTGCTTCTCTCTGAACTGTTTCTTCTTTTGCTGCTGCACCGCTGAGTGGCTAACTCTGCTGCTGTCTCCACCTCCACACCACAGGACAGTGCAGCCAAGGAAAGATGGATGCCGTCTCTGCAACCCGGTAAAAGGAAAGGCACTGCTGGGATCCCGGTCTCAGATTTCAAGTATTTGGGGAAGAGGGGAAGGGGGTAGTGGTTGGTTTTCTGAGGTCTGAAAAGTAAGGTTTTGTAGCATGAATCTTAAAGAATCTTTAATAAAAAACAAACCTGGAGCCAGGTATTGGGGTGAATGCTGGAAGATCAGAAAAGCAGAACAAGCCACAGCCATCTCACCTTGCCTTTTCCTCAGCTGATCCTGTTTCCTCAGACTGGAAGCCTCTGAGTCCTCATCCAAATGAATCTCAGCTGAACTGCTTCTCGAAAGCCTGAATGCTTAACCAGCTAAAAGCTTCTAGTTTCTGGTCTTCACGCCTTATATACCTTTCTGCTTTCTGCCATCACTCCCTGGGATTAAAGGCTCACTTTCTGGGATTAAAGGCGTGAGTCACCATGCTTGGCTGTATCCTTGAACACACAGAGATCCAGGTAGATCTCTGCCTCTGGAATGCTAGGATTAAAGATGTGTGCTACCACTGCCTATCCTCTATGTTTAATATTGTGGCTGTTCTGTTCTCTGACCCCAGATAAGTTTATTAGCGTGCACAATATTTCATGGTGCCTTCTACCAGGAATCTGAGGGAACAAAAATGAGAAATAACCCTTTTCTATTTATTTTAAAAGTTGATTAGAAACATTTCAATTACTTCTAAATAATGATACTAGTAAAGACAATGAAAGACTCTGATGTTTTCCAACACAAACAAGTCTCTGTCCTGTGAGGTGAAGCTTTTGCTAGAATTTGCCCCATAATTTCTAAATGAATGAACAGAAATAAGAAAGGTATTACACTGTTTCACACTGAATTAACCTCACCACATACTGCTAAAGATCTATCTCTGGAGACAGGTCATAAAAACTGAACTCTTTTTACCACTGTGGCAGTATTGGGAGTATTTCATACTTTACTATTTGGGTGTAAAATTACTAATCAAGGGTGGGAAATGGCCAGAAGAAAACGAGAAAAAGAAACTCACTGCAGCATGCTAGAGCATCACCAGGCTTTGATTGAGCACTTCTCCTTGGGTTTTCTCCCGCATCTATGAGGGCCCCTATCTTTCAAATAAAAGGTTGTTGAGAATATGGGAAGGCCCACAGTAAACTGCTGCTGCAACTCGACAAATGCTCTCTTGCTCAACAGGCAAAACTTCTATTTATTTATTTACTGTTTTTCCCTGGGATGCTGGGGCTTGAACCAGGGCCACATAAACCCTCTGCCAATGAGCTACTTTTTCAGTTCTGAGCTTTCATAAAAATATCATTTAATTCATTGAAGACCAAGCCTCTTTTAGGCTGTAGACTGCCTCTCTATTGAAAAATAGCTTCCCGTCACTCCAAACAAACCATCCAGGACTTAATAGATGTGGATAAACTCATGCTTGATTTTTAATAAATAAAAAAAAAATGAAACAGGGAACAAGCATGACCCTCTAGTTTGTAGGTCATCATCTGGAGGACACTCTGCAGGTCCTTGTGACCTTCCAGTGTGCCCTTCAGGAACACAAGAAGACTGACTCTCTTAATTTGCTTTCTATTACCACAATAAACATCATGACCAAAAACAAGTTGAGGAGGAAAGGGAGTATTAACTTTACAGCTCCAAGGTTACAGTCCATCATCAGGGAAGTCAGGGCAGGAACTCAAGGCAGGAGCTGAAGCAGAGGCCATGGAGGGGTGCTGCTTACTGGCTTGCTCTCCATGGCTTGCTCAGCCTGCTTTCTTATACAATGGCCAGTGGTGGCACTACTCACAGTGAACTGGGCCCTCTCACATCACTCATGAATCAAGAAAATGTCCTAGACACTTGCCTACAGGACAAGCTGAAGGAGGCAGTTTCTCAATTGAGGTCACCTTTTCTCTGATGACTCCAGCTTGTGTCAAATTGACCCAAAAACTTACCTAGCAGGGGACACCAAGGCTCCCACATCGCGTTTGGATTCCTTTTTGCTGTGTCCTTGACCTTTGCTGTTCCTTCTGACCATCCCTGGTTCCCTCTGTATCTGACCCCTTTCCTTTGGGCGGCAAGGGGCCCTGGGCGATGTGAGGACTACCTTAGACTTCTTCTTCCTCAGGGAAAGCAGTGCGGTCTCTGGAGGCAGACCCTCACACTGGGCTCCCAACCCTTCCACTTCCTGCACCCATTTTCCCGTCTGAACTCGTGCATTTGAAAAATAAATGACAATATTCGGTAAAAGTAACCACTAAAGAAATGCTGACATTGTTGAGTTATTGCTCCTTTTAAAAATATTTGTTAAAGAATTTGTATTTATGGGGACTGGAGAGATGGTGCAGTGGTTAAGAGCACTGGCTGCTCTTCCAGAAAACCTGGGTTCAATTCCCAGCACCCACATGCCAGCTCACAACTGTCTGTAATCCACTTGTAGGGAATCTGACACCCTTACACAGACAAATGTATACACAAGTAAATAAATAGAATATATTAAAAAAGAATTTGTATTTATGTGTATGTATGCATGTGACATGTATGTATTGTATGTCTGTGCATCTTTGTGTGTGTATGACATACGTGTGACATACTTCCTCTAGCAAAGCTCCACCTCCTAAAGGCTCTGTAACCTCCCAGATGCACCACCAACTGAGGCCCAAGAGCCTATGGGGGACATTTCTCATCGAAACCATTACAATTGTCCATCGTGGTTTATAACCTGATGCACGTTCAAACGCCAGATTCACCACAAGAAAGCTTGCGACCTGGTGTTAGTACTCTTAAATATTTCTATTTCAAAACTGATCCAAACATTTTAAGTACCTAAAAAACACAAGTTCTTCCTGTTTCCATCATACAAATGTAAAATTGTAGAAACACTAGAGAAGGGGCTCACTTTTCACAAGACAAGTTATTTATTGTGTTTTAGCAGCTTCTTATGTGGCTCCAAATATTCAAAATGCACATAGTATGTTCTTGATATTCAAGTAACTGTACACATAGAGAATCAGACAGGTGTGCCCCGGCCTCCTCTGTGCCTTGCTTCTCCTCGGGCCCACATCCGCTCTGCTTGTCTTTAGAGCTGTGTAGCACAAATTACTTACCTTCATGAGGCCTTGGTGTTCCAAACTGTAGTGGGGCCACAGTAACCATAAACGGGAATACACAGGTTACATTGCATAATGTATATGAAGATGTTTTTCCCAACCTGTGTGCTAGCAGCTGGGTTTGATGTAGCTTTAGAAACAGATACATAGTTACATTGAATTTCAAAATGAGCTCTCACAGCTGGGGCTGGGGGTGAGGTCTCGTCTTCTGCACCGTGTTTCTTCAATGAAAGGTGGTGTGCATACAGGCTTGTGGTTCTGATATTCGTAACTGATGAGTTATCGCGTTAGACTGGGGCTCACAGTGAGAGTAGCTTCAACGGGCTTAAAGAATGTCATGTAACATTTATTAGTCATTGCGGCAGGGACACCTCCCACTCACTTTGATTTAGTGACATTACTTCTGGTTAAAAGCCTTAGGTAAGGCCACACACAGTGGCTGGTGATTTGGATAATTAGAAGGAATGGCAGAGGCCTGTCTCTTTACAAGGAAGTTAGCAGTGACATGCAATTAAAGCCAGCGGTAGGGGGAGGCTGGGTAGCCGTAAGGACTACAGCGGATTGGGTCAAATCAAACATTTATAAAACCCCCTGTCTTCACAAAGGATTTCTGTTTCTCTATTTAACAAATTACTGCTGAGATGACTGTTCATTTACACAAGCAGGATAACGTCTCAGCACCATGGTCATTTTTCTCATAATTTGTAGGAGCACGGAGGGGCAGCCGCTACTGCTGCTTCTGTTCCCAGGCAACCAAAGCATCATTGTCATGTATGTTTGTGTGTGTGTGGGGGCGGATTTCTGCTTTAAAGTGGGGGCTTCGATATCTGTCACCTATCACGATTCCGAGCGCTGTGAGAGAAAGAGGTAGGGGGTTGTTATTAGGTCCTTTTCAAACAAAGAAATAAAAGCTGAGCTCTGAGAAAGTGTCATCGGTTTACTTAGGGTGGAAGCGAGACGAAAACTCAAGCCACACGTGGAAATCGTAAAAGCGTATCCCGCTTCCTGCTCCCGCGCCCGGGGCAGTTTTCTTCCTCTTCTTGAGACGTGGAAGTGGTTGTGAATGTCTTTAGAAGGAATAAGCCAAAGACACACTGATCCGTACACGAGTTAAAGTTTGCACTCACCATCCGGCCACCTCCTCAAGTCTGTCTGGGGAGTGGAACAGAGAACGTGTCAGGGTACTAGCCTGGGCTTGACCTCAGCTGTGTGGGGGTACCTGGCACTCAGAGGGAACAAGGACGGAAACAGAAGCCACAATACTGTTAACACTCACTTTGCTCTTAGTGAGCACCAGGGGCCGAAGTGCGCGCACTGTGTGACGTCAAACACCATGGCAACCTCAAGGTAATTATTAGTATAGAGATGGTGAGTGGACGGAGATGCTTAGAATACCTTACCAGAACTTGAACCCAGCTGTACCCTTTCGGCCCCTAAGCTTCATGGCCTCCCTGAAATGCAAACTATGTGTTACTGAAGAGCTGTTACCCTAGTAATTGGCCAAGCCTGTGTGTGGTGGCTCTGCAGGGGAAGGTGGGGGGGCCTTCTACAAGCTCTTTCAGCAACAAGGGTTCCTTGGGGGACTCAAGGTGGAGGGTTGAAACTGTTAACAACAGTAAAAATGTGAGGTGTAAAAGTGTTCAGATACAGGGACAGGGGAGAACAGAGCAGCGTCCATGGGGTGGTCCATTTCCCTTGAGATGAACGTTGGATATTCAGCTGTGGTATTAATTTTTATGTCATCCACGCTGTTTCCTTGCTGACTTGGCAAATGACTCACTGAGTTACTGGAATGGGCTGGGTAAGCTCCCCATGGGTATTGCCGGGGTTGGGGGGAAAGAGAAGGGAAGTCCCTACATTTGGAGTTTCCTGAACCATAAATAAGGCTTGTGCTGCCATTCCTGGCAATATGCTTCTGTCATTAATTAACTTTTATGGAAAGCTATGATGTTCATGACTCTGGCCTCTCCCAGCTCTTGATCTATGTGGTGTTATGTGGTGTGGACAGCCGTGCTCACAGGTGGGATTTGTCTGACAGGGGAATCTGAATTAGTCTGTTGTGAAAAACCTGCTAATATATGGCATGTTCCTGCAGTGGGCGATGGGAAGAGAGAGCAACAGTGATACCCAGCCCTCTCTGATTGTCCTCCAGCATCTGTGCAGGGGATAGCCTGTTCTTTGTGAGGTTCCAATGTTTTAAGATTTATTTTCATTATTTTTAATTATGCACCTTGTGTGTGTCTGTGTGTGAGTATGTACATGTGTGTGCAAGTGACCTCAGAGGCCAGAGGAATTGGGTCTTCTGAAGTTGAAGCTACAGGCTGTGGGCCACCTCATGTGGATATTAGGAATTGAACTCTGGTCCTCTGGAAGAGCAGTATGTGCTCTTAACCACTGAGTCAGCTCTCCAGCCTATTGGGTTAAATTATAAGTGTCGAGACTTATTTTGATTTTTCAAATGTTGTTGCTTAGCTTAAGATTTTAATGGTACTCTTCACTCAAAGTTGGAAGGACCTAGGTACATAGGACCCTCCTGTCCATCAAAGCCAAAAAAAGTACTCCAGGTCAAGGACAACAAATCCGTCTTTTTGAAACAGATCACACCTGTGTTAACAATTCTGCCAGAAAATTATACCTATTTGACCTAAAGTTTCCCTGTGTGGTTTCCAGACAGGATTTAAAAAAAAAAAAATTAGTACCCATCAATATCACTGAAAGGACTTATTATTGTAATGATCCACATGAGATAATTGTTGACAACCCATGCTGATTAAGCCAATTAAAATTTTCAATTCCTGCAGGGCGTGGTGGCGCATGCCTTTAATTCCAGCACTCAGGAGGCAGAGGTAGGCAGATCTCTGCGAGTTCAAGGCCAGCCTGATGTACAGAGTGAGATCCAGGACAGGCACCAAAACAACACAGAGAAACCCTGTCTCAAAAAAACAAAAACAAAAAATCAATTCCTTTTTATTGATGGCCAGACCAAGAGCGGCTTCAACCTCCAAAAACTCACTTGAACTTGGGGCCCAAGTTCAGGGATACAGTATTTTTAAAGGAAAAACCCACAAAGATACATCAAAGTTAGGGTTGGAATAACCTTGAAATATTTATTCCTAACAGAGCGTAGCAGTTATTTTAGACATAACTTCCCAATTATTTGGGTTATACACATGGGCTATCGTCAAGGCCATGGATATCTCAAAGATGTTGCTGAGGCAGATGTGAGTTTTAGGGGAGGGTAAGAGAGCCTGAGAACTGTCTATGCAAACACAAAATGGAGTTAGAACAGGATGGTATCACCTTAGTCATTCGTTATTGAACACAGTGCTGGCCCTACCCTCGTGGTTTCTGCTTCTGTACCCCAAACAAGGTCCCGACATGGTGATGCACCTGGTTCAGGGAGAAAATCTGGAAAGAAGCATGGGCTTGGGGGTCAGAAAGCCCGAGGTTAGCATCTTGTTGCATTGCTGTGGATATTTGGAAGTTGGCAAGCTTAGGAGGCTTCCTGGCCCACAGAAAAGGGATGTAGAAAGAGTTGGTAAACATTTCATT
The DNA here is from genome assembly GCF_004664715.2 of Peromyscus leucopus. NCBI lineage: Eukaryota > Metazoa > Chordata > Mammalia > Rodentia > Cricetidae > Peromyscus > Peromyscus leucopus. The sequence continues at coordinate 51,256,839 of NC_051066.1, read as the reverse complement.
TTGTCTGTTTTGATTTGGTTTGGTAAGGGGTAAGCAAGCACCCACGTAAAAGTGCTTGCCCGTATCAGGTACATACGGGCAATATAACAGATGTGGCCTCACGCTGGGGACAATTATGCCTCTTCGTGCTAGGTCACCAGAATCGCTGGCCCATGTTTTAAAGCAAAGACACCTTTCAGAGTTAAGAAGGGAAGGGGAATGTGGGTGAAAATAATCTGCCAGAGACCTCGGGACAATGTCTGAAAGACATTCCATTGTGTTATGGGAAAGAACAAGAAAAAAGATCTGTTTTATGTTGAACTCTTAAGAGAAGCAGGTGTAGAGGACCAGGCGTACATGCCAGGAAGTCTATTAGCCTGTCCCATGTAAGCCCAATAAAGTGCTGTCCATTCAGAGCTGAGCCAACTGTGTTTCTAAATGAGCTTTGGAAAGGAGAGAATGAAGGCTAGGTGATCCAGGTAAAGTAGTACACACTAGAGGAATACATGTGTGTTAATCCAAGTTCTTCAGAGAAATGGAATCATAGGAGCCAAGTCACAGCGTGCCACTGTGGAGGCTAAGAGGTGCACACATACAGGCCAAGCGCAGGAAGGCTGGTGGTGAGGCTCGAAGCCAGACACGAAGTGCTGAGGATTCCGACTCCAGTCTGGACCCAGAGGCTTGAAGAACTACGTGAGCTGGGGCAGAAGATCTGCATTCACCTCAGGCAAGAAGCAAACTTACCTTTGTGTTTTCTTGGTGCCTTCACAGATCGGATGATCCCCTCCACCTTGGGGAAGACCACCTACTTCAAAAGACAAGCTTTCCCAGAAGCACCCACATAAATATATCCCCAGATGATGTTAAACCAGCTCTCTGTCACTCTTGGCCCCAACAGGGTGGCACATAAAATTTACCATCACACCGTGAGATGTCTATTTGCAAAGATTGTGTGTGTTGGGGCCAATTATGGAAGAAGTAATGTTGGCCATCTATCTACCTAACTACCTCTGTCTCCAACTTATTTCTCACCCCTGATGGGTGGGTTAGTGGAGTGAATTCCAACTGTCTGTCTCTTTCAGGCAGTACCCCACTGACAAAAAAAATTCCCAAGAAAGGATTTACAAATATTAATTAGAAGCTGAGTATGAAATTATATGCTAAATGTTGCCTCTCCTTTTGACAGAATTTCCCAAGCTGTATTCATAGGGACTACAAAGCCATGATGGAGGAAAAGGCATTGCTAATTACAAATAGATTAAAGGATCTGAAAATTCCTGATGTTTAAAAGTTATACTTTTTTTTAACCCAATGACTTAAAATCTCCCCTTTGAAAAGTTTTTCTGTATTAAAAAAAAATCCTTAATAAAGCTGGGCAGTGATGGTGTATGCCTTTAATTCCAGCACTTGAGATGTAGAAATAGATCTATGAGTTTGAGGCCAGGCTGGCCTACAGGGCTAAATAGAGAAACCCTGACTCAAAAAAAACAAAAACAAAACAAAATCCATAGTAAATTAATATCACTGTTGCAGCGAGGTAAGAATAAAATTACAGAAGAATTTTAAGATGTAATTTGACTCTGGGCCGTGGTGGTGGTGGTGGTGGTGGTGGTGGTGGTGGTGGTGGTGGTGGTGGTGGTGCACGCCTTTAATCCCAGCACTTAGGAAGCAGAGGCAGGCAGATCTCTGAGTTTGAGGCCAGCCTAGTCTACAAAGCGAGTTCCAGGAAAGGCGCAAAGCTACACAGAGAAACCCTGTCTCGAAAAACAAAACAAAACAAAGAACAAAAAAAAAAAGACGTAGATAGCCTGACATCAGATTCTAGAACAAACTCTTCATAAAACACTCTTTTTGAAATGCTACCAGAGTGTGAACAGTTTGTTTAATTGCCGAATGCCTCACACATTTGCATGATTAGAAAGCTTCTTTATCTTGTGCAGACAGGAACCACCCAGGCATCCTTCTGCAATTAACTGCTCAACTTGATTAGTCAAAAGTATGTCAGTCAAATCCCGGGACAATGAAAATTTCCTATGGCCTGGGCACCATTGGATTTGAAAACCACATTCAGTTTTGCCTTTCAGGCTCCAGTTTGGGCAGATGATCAGAGACATCTTGGCTGTAGTTATGGACAAAGGTGTAGGCTTAACCTATCTTTCAGAGATCTGAAAGACACATTGCTAATGATCTTATTAACAAAAAAAACCCCAGAGCCAGATATTGGGGTGAGGCCAAGAGATCAGAGGAATAGGACAAGCCATAGCCAACCTCACCTCACCAACTCCTCAGCCTCCAAAGAGACCTACTTCCTGTATACCCATGTCTATATGCCTTTCTGTTCTGCACCTCACTTCCTCTCTCTGCCCAGCTACATCACTCCCTGTCTGTCTGTACAGACCTCCAGACCTTTATGGTTAGTACTGGGATTAAAGGTCTATGCCATCACACCTGGCTCTATTCCCAATGTGACCTTGAACTCACAGAGATCTGAATGGATCTCTGCCCTCCCAATGCTAGGATAAAAGGCGTGTGCTACCGTTGCCTGACCTCTGTGTTTAATATAGTAGCTGGCTTTTTCCTCTGACCCTCAGATAAGCTTGTTAGGGTGCACAATATATTGGGGGGGGAACACAGTATATCACCACAGAACTCTCACTTCCATCTCTCGGAAGTGCTAAAACATTTTAGTGGAGGCTTTCTGTGTCCATAGACCATATCCTTCTTAGATGTAAGCATTTGGTATCTCTGGTACTTTTAGGATAACCAGGGGCCCAATGCTATCAATTATATTGTTTTCTTTAAAAAAAAAAAATCTAAATTTGTCAAAACCAGACCAGGAAGTAATTCCACAGTCAACATTCTAGAACACAATTTATGCAGTGACCCCAAAACTTGATGGTTTTTCCAATTGGCAAATCATATTACTTTTTAACCACTGTGACAAAATACCAAACGGAAGCGACTAAGTGTGTGTGTGTGTGTGTGTGTGTGTCTGTGTGTCTGTGTGTGTGTGTGTCTGTGTGTCTGTGTGTGTGTGTCTGTGTGTCTAGGATTTGTATTAACTTGTGGATTCAGAAGGGTTCAGTTCATCCTGATGAGGAAGGCATGGCAGAGCAGCCCATGTGTGGCTGTGGAAGCTTTGGGACTTCACAAGAATGGAAAGAACCATGGGCCAGGTATAACTCTATAGTTCCTGAAAGATCTACCTCCACCTTGGGGGTGAATCAAGCATCCGGTTAAGATTCAAACCCGAACAGCAGTGCAGAGGCTCTGCAGTGCTTGGCTTTCCTTGGTAGAAATGAAATCGAATAATAACTCAGTACGTGTGTATCCAGACAAGCAGAGTCACTGCATCCAATCCATCCTGTGGTTGCACCTAGGAGACACTCTTTTCACCTGTCCAGAACACAAAAATGTTAGTTCTTACTAAAAAAAAAAAAGAAAAGAAAAAGAAAAAGAAAAGAAAATTAACTTTGTTCTTAAGAAATTTGGGAACTGAATTTAAAATTCAGTATCCTTAATTATTTCCCACAGTGAGTTCTTTAGTATGAAACTGCCATTATCTCCTTCCAGAAGCAGAACAAGGAGATGAAGGGGGTGGGAGCTGAACTGAAGGAACTGCCCACATTGAAGTAAATGTCAAGCACTGTAGCAGAGCCCATCCTGCACATTGCAGCAGCAGCAGCAGCAGCAGCAGCAGCAGCAGCAGCAGCAGAGGCAGCAGAGGCAGCAATGGCACCTGGTGTTTGGTAGAGCACACACTGGCCTCTGTGGCACAGTCTGTTAGTCTCTCAGTCCTCCTAGCAAATGGGTGTGGTATGAGAACTCTCTAGCTGACACTTGATGGCTCTGTTGACTGAACCCTTACTGACTGGCCAGACACTATGCTATTTGCTTTTCCTCGTATCATCTTTTGCTTAGTCCTCTGAGATAGTTCTGGAGGTCTGATTTCTACTTAGCTGGCCCCTGAGAGAGATATAACTAGAATGTGGGTACTTTTGCTGGATGGGTCAGCAAGCTTCAAACTTCCTCAGACTCGCACTTGAGAAATAGCACAGTTCTAGGTGGTATAATTCATTGGTCCGAAGAATCATTTCATGAAATGCGAGGCTTCTTAATCGATAATTGATGAATGAGAACTTTCCCAAACAATCTGATGCATTATCAAGTATCCTCACTTTCAGTGAAACAAAAATAGTGAGAAGCTTTAGAAGAGTCTTTGTGGATCTACAAAAATACTTATGGATACAGCTGGTGTGTTGAGGGTAGCAGTGTCCCAATATATCAATAGTAAAAGAATTTGTCATCAAGGATTTGAACTAAAATGTAGTCTTCACATTTGTGTGAATCACACAGTTGAAGGTTCCTGAAGTTTTGTTGTGAAATGCTGCCTCTGGTTGAAGCTCACAAAGAATAGAAAAACACCTCCAACAGGCAAGAGCAACTTATTTCCCCATTCTCTTGAGTTTTAGCCTTATTGCTTTTTTTCTTGAGCCCAAGGGATGCTTCCTTTCATGAAGACAGTTTGGGATTATATCATCATTCAACAATCCTACAAAAGACAGATGTTTTCCCATAGAATTGTCTATGAAATCCTAAAAGATTCTAATTGTCTCAGGAGTTTCCTAAGTTCATCACAAGACCACCATATCAACAAATGTGTAACAGACAGGTGCATCCAGCACATGGAAATGAAAAAAAAAAATCTAAAAGATGCTTGATCTCATCTAAAATGATGTAGCACATTAACAAATATAATTGGAGGCAATATATGATATTGAGACAAGAGACATCTGAAATGGTGATGGAAATGAGACAGGCCAGCTGAGTATAACTAGGCTATTTCACAAGAAACACATGGGTTTGTTGATCCAGAAGTTGACTGAACACGTAAAGGCATCTATCCCAAAGCCTTGCTTTCTCATCTAAATTCAGATCCACATCTTCATCCATGCAGCTAGACACTTCCTTGTGTGCCCCATTACAACTTAAGGCTCCCCTTTGCCTGTCTTTCTTTGTGGGAGCATCGTTTTCCCAGCAATTCAGGGATGGTCATTCTTAGGAATAGTTAGCAACTTGGGGGAGTCACAATGATTTCACTGAATCCCATTTTAATGTGGAAGAACAAATTGAGAGAGGATAGGCAACACGCAAGAAAAAAAAATCAGTGTGCAACCTTGGGGGCCTGGTAGCAAAGGAGAAGGGGCACCCAACTGTCTGTGCAGGCAAAGTGAATCTGGTGAAGCAAGCCAAGCACAGTTACAGATAGACTAACAGAAGTGAGCCCAGGGTATTTTGAGCATCAGTTAGGTGGAGATTCCTCCATCACCTCGATAGCTGAGCTTTGGAGACAAATTTAAATATAACATGGCTCAGAAGACTTAAAGGCTTTCCTGGGGCTTGAGAGATGCTGGGGCCATTCTTACAGCACAAGAACCTGAGTTCAGAACTTGCATGCTCATGTAAAAGCTGGGCATGGTAGTGCATGCCTCCGATCCTAGTGCTGAAGAGGTGGAGATAGGATTCATGGGACTTGGTGGCCAGCTAGTCTTGTCAAATCAGTTAGTTCTAACTTCAATAAGAGGCCCTGCATCAAAAAGTAAAGTGGAGAGCAATAGAGAAAGCTGGTGTTGACCTGTGGCCTCCACATGGACACACAGACATACACAGGCATGTGCAGTTGCAAACAGAAATACATATGTGCACCCACAAACATATGTATGCACACATACATGCATATACACACTCACACATGGGCATGCACATATACATACATGACATTCACAATGTTATAAAATAAGTAAACATTTAAAATAGTTTTTAATCTGAATCCAAGTGTGTTGACTTAAATACAGATCATTTGCTTAAATACAGGCCCTAAAATAACAGTGAGTTAGATAGGGCTTATTGTTCTTATGCAATCATAGGAATATGAATAAATATGGCTTCTCAAGGTGGCTTCTCAACAGAAAATAGTTCTGAAACCAGCAGGAGTGTGCAAGTTTGGTGGTTTGAATGAGAATGACTTCCATAGGCTCATATGTTTGAATGCTCAGCTCCAGTTGGTGGGATTGTTTGGGAAGGATTAGGAGGTGTGGCCTTGCTGAAGGTGTGTCAATGGGGGTGGGCTTTGAGGTTTCAAAAGCTCATATCAGGCCCAGGCTCAGTCTCTCTCTGTCTCTGTCTCTGTCTCTGTCTCTGTCTCTCTCTCTCTCTCTCTCTCTCTCTCTCTCTCTCTCTGTCTCCCCTCTCTCTCCCATCTGCCTGAGGATCAGGATGTAAGTAAGCTCTTAGCCACTGCTCCAGCACCGTGTAGCCTGCCTGCCACCACACTTCCCACCATGATGATCATGGACTAACCCTTTGAAGCTGTAAGCAAGTCACGAATTAAACAGCTTCTTTTATAAGCTGCCTTGGTCATGGTGTCTTTTCACAGCCATAGAACAGTAACTAAGACATCATGTCTACAGTCACACCAGCAGGGGAGAGAAAGATGCTAGAAGGGCACAATCTGAGGGTTGTAGACATGACTGTACATCTCAGTGGCCACTACTGACTTTTCTTCAGACCAAGGACTTCTTTTTCAGATGCTACACATAGCAAGAAATTCTAGAATCATGTGCTCACCTGATCAAAATAGCTATATGCTTTTACGCATTGATTTCTGGGAACTAAGAACTGTTCTGAGAGCTTTATACACATTTATTAACAACAATGCTAGGAAGGTAAGCTCTACTATTATTCTCACATTCCAGACAAGAAAACTAAAAAAACAGAGATGCTGAGTAACTCACACGAGGCCATCCGATAATGATAGAAGTGAAAAGTCAATCAAATTCTCACAAGTTGATGCCAAAATTCTGCAATGCTGATTCTAAAACTCAGGGTCCTACTATTAAAGAAATTAGTGGGAAAACAAAAATCAGGGTGAGTTGGTTATTATGACTACAGCACCCAGAATCCATACTCGTCATACACAGAGATGGTTCTAACCTTTGGGAATCTCCTGTTCCTCTGTTCTCTCTAACTCTCTTGTATATTACAGGTATCCTCAGAGCAGAAGTGATCCACTAAGTTAAGTGCTGGCCTGACCTCCAAGCTTCCAGATTTTTCACTCCAACCTTCCCTATAGTTTCCAGTCAAACAAATCTTCCTCACACCCGGCCATGCCCTGCACCCCAAGAAACCAAGAGGATAAATACAACTTAACTAGATCTACTTCCTTATTTTAAGTGTGGCCTTCAAGGTCCTTCACAGTTTGGTTCCAACTATGCATTTCAACGGTATGTAGCCTTCCACAAAGCTCACTCAAGTCCTTTCTGCACCTGTCATCTGCTCTGGTGGCACTATATGTGTATCCATATGTCAGCTGTCTGGATAGAAAAGAAAGGGTCAGTTACATCTAGACAGAGGAGTCTTACTCAATGGCTATGCCTTGCTACTGAGATTTCCTGAAGACTTTCCACCAAGATACTACTCCAACTTGAGTCTTGTCTGCCCAGTGGCTAACTCAAAATTGTATACCATGTACGCTGGCACTGCTCACTCATCTGACTCATGACCCTTGCTCTGTCCTTTGTCCTCATTTCTCCTGCTGGCTGACTAATGGCATCAATCGTATGTATGTTGCCATTCATCTCCTTGGAGACAGAGGCCAAGTTTTATACCATTGTAATCCCCTATTGCATGGAGGCCCTCATTATACTTTGTTAATTGGATCATGGTTCTTACCAACTGGTTTGTTTCCTCACCCTTGAAAAATCCCTTTTATAGAACACAGAAAATTAATTTTTTGGCTCATGTCCTATGATAAGCAGAAATAAATACCCCTTAGCCTGTAGGCATGCTCAATGTTAAATGTAAAGAAAATAAGGACACATCTTTTCCTCTGCCGTGGACATGTATCGTCCTCCTTAAACTGGTCAGAAAAGGCAGACACAGATCTGTAAGGATATTTGATTCCCAAATGAGCACCTTCCTGGGTTTTGTAAGAAGAATGCATGGCTTCCCAGCTGTTTGCAGATACCATTTAGCTGAGGCTGAGTCCTAGCTATTTCTCGAACAACTTTAAGATACAAGGAAGAAAGTCAGTGGGCACTAATGCAAGAGCATTGGGTCAGAATGGATGGGATGGTGTGCTTCTAGATGGAGAGAGGAGGACCACCCTTTGTGGAGCGGTACCTTGCGGAATCCTTTGTGCTCTTGGCTTTAGAGTAAGAGGGAAGAGGTGGTGACGAGAACCTGCTTTAAAGCTAGGGCGTTGTAAGCTTGCCTTAGACTTTTGAGCTTTCAGAGTGTTTGTTCAGGAGGCAGTTTCCAAGGTTTTACAGCTCCGCTAAAACCATTTGGTCTCCTCTTTAGATCTACTCGGCTGATATCATTTTTAGTGACTTCCGAGGCGCATTGTTGCCGAATTGAACAGCAATGAATCTTTACTGATGCCCATCAAAACTGGACATTTGTACCTCACATTTCACTTTGATTATTTTTCATCTCTTCCTGAGATTCCCCGGAAACCAGCTTTGTCTCATCAACTGCATAACAAGCATGGAATTTTTATAATCATGGCCTTGTCACAGTAGAGCAAATTTGCATCTTCTAGTGAAATGCAAATTGTCCATCCTGGAGTTCAGCAACATTTGCCTCTCTTTAAAGCCATGGCACTAAAGTGGCTGGTAGACACAACTGTTTGTTTAGCTTGGTTTCTGTCTTTGATCTCATGTTAACATACCTTAATGGCAGGTAATGATTGATAATAGAGTATTGTAAAGTTCAGGTAATAAATACTGCTTAACTCATAATAATTCTGAATAATGTACTTTTTATGACTTGGTTTGATGGAAAATTTCCTTGTCAGCTCAGTCTAATTGTCCAAACAAAACCACCATTACTTGAAGAAATGCATGTCCCTCCTAGACACATTAATTAGGGTCATGGCTGGGCTGCACAAAGGAATATAGTAACACTTCAGTTATCTTTAAATGTAATCTTTGGACAATCTTACTAATGCTAAACTCAGGTTTAATGAGAAGCTTTTGTTTACACTTGCCCTTTGAGGTTGCCGGGCTCCCATTGAAATCTGTGCTGATGGCTGGAGCCACATGCACATTTGCCCAGGTCTTTCCTCAGAGGCTTCTTGGATCATCAACTGCAGTGGTTTGCACATTGAAAGTCACAATGGGATGTTATCTTTTTCTTAACACATCAAGATAAAATTAAACATTTAATCTGTAAGGCACTGGTGTAAGAAGCTGAAGGCAACAATTAATGGAAAGATATTCCAGGTTCATTTATTAGAAGAATTAATATTCTTAAAATGTCCTAAAGTGATCCCCAAATTCAATGCAATTATATCAAAATTCCAATAAATTTACCCAGAATTAAGGAACAAAACCCTGACATACAAAGGACCAGAAAAACATCCCCAATAGTCATAACAATCTTGGGTAGACATAGCCAAGCTGGATGGATCTATTTAAATATCTGATCTCAACTTCTGAGGCTCCTATAACCCAAACAACAAGACATTGTACAAACAGACATACCCAGCAAAAGGCCAGAGAAGAAAACCCAGAAAAAAATCTACACAGCTGCCGTCACGTGGCAACCAAGGTGCCCAAGGCACACAGTGGGGAAAAGACAGTTTCAATAAACACTGCAAGAAAAACTGTCAGACCACACGCAAAGAATGGAATTGGTTCTTTATATCACTATGCATACACACTCAACTCAAAATGAATTAGACTGAGAAACAAGACCTGAAACTATAAAACTTAGAAGAAAGTATAGAGGGGTTCTCTATCATATTGATCTGACCACAGATTTTAAAAATATGTAATATTTTTAATATATATATGATCCCCAAAAAACACAGTCAATAAAAGCAAAAACAAACTAACACGGTTGCATCAAACTAAAACCCTTCGGCTTGGTGTAGCAAAGGAAGCAATCAGCAGAATGAATTGGTAACCTATGGGATGAGAGGAAAATCTGCACACCATACATCTGATAAGGGGTTAATAGTGTACACACACATCACATGTGCATGCACACACATACACATATACTCCCTACTTACACATGCATGCACACATACACACACATGCACATACACCCCCTACATATACACACACACACATGCACATACACCCCCTACATATACACACACACACACATGCACATACGCCCCTTACATACACACAAATGCACATACACTCCCTACACCCCCCACACACACCTCATACAACTCAATAGCAAAAATCAAATAGTAACTCAAATCTTAAGAATGGACAAAGGGTATGAACAGACATTTCTGAAGGAAGACATACAAATGAGCAATAAATGCATGAAAAATCACTCAGCATTCCAAACATCATGGAAATGCAAATTAAATCCACAATAAATATCACACCCCCCTCTTGTTAGAATGGCTTCTGTCAAAAAGATGAAAGGCACAACAGGAATATGGAGCACAAGAAAACTTTGTGCTCTATTGCCGTGAATGTAAATTTGTATAGCTATTATGGGAAACAGTCTAGGAGACTACCAAAAATTAAAAATAGAATTACCATATAATCCAGTTCTACTTCTGGCACATATCAAAAGGAAATGAAGCCAGTATGTTGAAAAGAAATTAGTACTCCCATGCTATTGCAGTATCAGCATGAGAGCCAAGATCCAAAGCACTATAAGGACTATACAGAGAAATTGTAGTGTGTATACACAATGGAGCAATAGTCTTCAAAAAGAAGAAAATCTTGTCATTTTCAGTAACATGGCATAAAATTGGAGGATATTATGTTAAGTGAAAGGAGCTAGACACATAGAAAAAATATTGCGTGCTGTCATTTGTATGTGGAATCTAAAAATGTCACACTCAGAAGCAGTGAGTACAAAGTATATCAGATCAACTGCCTACCAGGGTGTAGAGGTAAAAGGGTACAATCTTTCAATCAATTAAGAATAGTAACATTTGTATACCATGATGACTGCAGCTAATAATATCATCCTATATACTTGAAATCTTCTAAAAGAATAAATGAGGTGGGGCCCAATGCTGGGATTGAACACGAGGCCTTGCACACAGGCAAGCAAACATCTTACCACTGGGCTACATCTCCAATCCAAGAGAACTAATTAAATGTTCTCATCTCATCCATATATGTGTGTGTGCACAGGATTATGTATGTCAGGTAAGGATATGTTAATATGCTTGATTTAATCATCCTACAATGAATACATATTTCAAAATGTACACTGTACCCAATAAGTATAATATTGCAAATGGAAAAAAGGAGGAAAGTGTCAAAGTGCTAAACGGACTTATTAATTAAAAACCCAGAGCCAGATATTGGGGTTAAAACCGAGAGATCAGAAAAGCAGAAAGAAGCCAGCCATGTTCTTGCCAGTTGGAGATCCTCAGCAAAAGAGATCTACTTCCTGTATACCCATGCCTTTCTGTTCTGCCATCTCATTTCCTCTCTCTGCCCAGCTATATCACTTCCTCTACCTGCCCAGCTTTGTCATTTCCTATCTGCCTATACAGACCTCCAGACCTTTATGGTTAGTGCTAGGATTAAAGGTATGTACCACCATGCCTGGCTCTGTTCCCAATGTGGCCTTGAACTCACAGAGATCCAGACAGATCTCTGTCTCTGGAGCGATAGGATTAAAGGTGTATGCCACCACTGTCTGGCCTCTATGTCTAATCTAGTGGTTCTGTTCTCTGACCCCAGTTTTATTAGGGTACACAATATATTGGAGGACACAATATATCACCACATTTCCCCTTTTTTGTCTAAAATAATAGGTTATGACTAATATAAGAAAAACTATACCCAATAAGTATAATAAGTATATACAATATATAAAGTCAAGAATTACATTAGCACTATCTAGTCCATTAACATTTGACAGATTCAGACAAAAAACTCCATTATATACATTAACAATATTCAGTCCATTAATGTTTGACAAATTCAGACAAAAAACTCATTATTTATCCTATTTTGGTGAGTCTAATACAGAATTTGTATACAATATACAAAAATCCAATCCAATGTAAAATATTTAAAACAAGTAGTTCCTTTTTAAAAGTAGATTCAATACTCTACCTTTTTATCTTATCAGGAAAGGAAGGGAAAAGAAAATCCAGGAAATGACCACATGAGTCTTTAACAAAATGGCTAATGTAACACCTTGAGTTTGGTTTTATGATGTAACTATAACGAATCCAAAACTAGGTCTTTGAAATAGGTACTTAAAGTTTAGAAAGTACTCAACTCAAGATTTCAAAAAGTGGCTATTACTATACTCAGTTCAGGAGGTTGGTGACAGTTTTGCATTTCATGTAAAGCTCAAATTCCCAAGGAAACCCACAAGTGCCTCACACTGGGAAAAGATTTCATCTCTGTAGTAGAGTGTTTCCGGACAAGTATCTATAAATGGCTGTCTTATAGATGACATGCATTCACAGTTCATGCGGCCTACAGCACCCACAATTGTGGATTCCAGTGGACAGTATTGTTCACTCCACATACTGCTTGCTATCTTTTTGGAATCTCATATATTTTAGAAATAGAGTATTTTTCTCTTTCAAAATGTTTACACTTACTGGTTTTGTATAGTTTTTTATGTGTACATTTGTTTATTTATGTGTGTGTACAGGCACACATGTAGGTATGTGCCATAGCACACGTATGGAGGGCAAAGGACAACTTGTGGGAGTTAGTTCTCTTCTTCCACCCTGTGGGTTCTGGGGGTCAAACTCAACCATTAGGCTTGTGGCAAGTGCCTGTGGGTTCTGGGGGTCAAACTCAACCATTAGGCTTTTGGCACGTGCCTTGACTCCTGAGTCAACTCACCCACCCTAGAAATAGGGTATTTATTGCAGGCTTCAGAATAAAATCTGTTCATCCTTAACAGTTTTGCCACTTAACCTTGCCCCTTCATTCATGCCCTAATTTAGTCTATTTCGGATGGAATTCTTAGGTGTTACGAAATAAACAGCAACATTCTTAGAAGTTTGTTTACGAATTTATGAAGATATGTATGTCTATATGGACTTTATCTGCATGCTTCTTTCCATTAGAATACAAGAATTTTTTATTCTTAAATATGCAAAAAAATACCTCCAATAGCCTTGACACACAAGGAGCTTCAGAAGATAACCACACAGTAGATGGACTACAGACGCCACTGGTGGTCAACTGTCCTCCCTTGCAGTTGGAGGTGCTCATGGCTGCCTCAGGGGACCAACTGCTATTTGTCTAACAAGTTTGTAAATCAAACTAATGTCACTTGGATTAAAATTGATCTTGTATGACTTTTTAATTATTTTAAAGTCAAATACTTAGGAACTTTATTTTCATGTATACGTTTTTCATTTCAGAGGGAATCCATTTTTTGTTGTGTCTGGAAACCATTTAGTAGATAGATTTAAGCATCCCAGTGGCAGTCAGTACAGACAGTCTCAATCCTGGCCTCGTGGTAGAGTCAGTTACCAGAGAAGGAGCTGAAAAGATCTTGGCTTTCTAAGGTCCACTTGAGAAAATCTAAATTAAAAGCTTGGGATTGGCAATCTGGCTCTATTAGGTACTTTATAAAAATCTCCCTGGGTATCCTAATATGTACATTGGGAACTAGAAAGCCAGGTTTGGGAGCTGTGTTTCTAAAATCACAGTCCAGGAGAGCCACTGTGCAGAGTGGCCTGAAGCACCTGTTAAATGCACCTTCCACAGCTCCAGGAAGACCTTCTGAAACTTCACCTCAAATCTGCATTTGAACTTGACCCATAATGCATACATAACCCATCACCACATCCAAAGTTAAACATGATTCCTCCCCTAGAAATTTCTTATCTATCTTTTATTTTTTTTCTGCTACAACATATAAATGGCCACATCATTGGTATCATTGTAAACCCTCTCAGATCTGTTTTACCTCACTGAAGTTCGGCTGTGCTATGGTTGTATTATACACATCTGAAATTTTCCAAGATATTCACTCACCAAGTATCATCAAATGTCCACTATATGCCTACTACTGAGTCTAGAGTAGAGATGTAATCATCAGTAAGATAGAACATTCGCCCTCGGGGAACTTGTAGTATAATAAGGAAAACCACCCAAAGCTAATTATTACAATGCACTGTGGGAAACATGGTAGTAATAAGCACAGGGCTTTAAGGGGATGAACAGAGGCTAAGGCCCAAGCTTTCTCTAGTTCCCGATGCCTCTGGGCGGAGAGGGAGGCTGAGCCTCTAAAGCCCTCGGCTAATGGCGTGCTTAAGGAGAATTGTAGACTTCCCAACTCACTGCTTTTCATCCTTCTGCATAACTTGATCTGACGCATCTTCCCTGTCGCTCACTGCCTCTTCTAAGTCCAAATGTTTTAGACGGGTATTCTCTCGCTCCTTTACTACTGATTGTTAATTCCAGTAACTGTTTTCATTGATTTATTTTACCTCTAAAGTAAATACTCTAGCAATACACTGTGGGCTTCTGATAGCTGCTATAACATAAAAGTTAGGGTTGTAACCACCGGCAGTGATGCTAAGCTGTGTTCTGTTTTCACTCTCTCAGGGCTCCACTGAGATGCCAACAGGTTATGAATACAATCAGAAGTGCGGGTTACAGTAACTTCTCTTACACAAAACAATGCAGTAAGACTAAGTGAAATAACATTGTACCGTCTCCTTTGTACATGAAGTCTGAAAAAGACACTCATCAAGACAGTAGGGCAGGGGAAAAGGAATAGGGACATGTCAATCAAAGCTACAAACTAGTGATTATAACACAAAGACATTCAAGAGAAGTAAGATACAGAGTGAATAAGAATGCACAAATTGGCTTGTGATAACCATTGCACAATGCAGACATGTACCACGTCATTATTTATCATGGATATATGAAGTTTACATATATACGTGTGTGTGTGTGTGTGTGTGTGTGTGTGTGTGTGTGTGTGTGTACTTTTTAAAATAACAATCTTTCTTCTTTTAAGACCATTTCCAAAATTGTGTTCCAAGACCAAGTTCATAAAATGTTTTGGACACTGTATTAATAATAAGGTTTCTTTACTCAAGAAATCCTCAGAGGCTTTAATGTAACATCACATTGTGACTCTGTAGATCATTGGTTATAGTGATTCTCATACCTGTCTGACCATGAAATGAGTTTTCTGGCTTTTTGTTTATATATATATATATATATATATATATATATATTATATATATATGTATATATATATATACATATATATATATATATATATTCTCACCTTGGGACATTCAGTTTTGTATGATGAGTAGAGATGTCTACTGTAATAGATGGTTCATGTGTGTCTTTGGTTACTACTGTTGTGATGAAACACCATGACCAAAGCAACCTAGAGAGGAAAGGGTTTATTTGACTTACACTTCCATGTCACTGTTCATCATCGAAAGAAGTCTGGATAAGAACTCAAACAGGATAAGAACTTGGAGGCAGGAGCCGAGGCAGAGGCCATGGACGAATGTTGCTTACTGTCTTAGTCCCCATAGGCTCTTCATGCTGTTTCTTAAAGAACCCAGGACCACCATCCCAGGGGTGGCCCCACCCACAATGGGCTGGGCCCTCCCCCACGAATCTCAAATTAAGAAAATGCTCCCCAGGCTTGCCTGCAGCCACAAATTGTGGAGGCATTTTCTCAGCTAAGGCTCCCTCCTCTCTGATGACTCTAGCTTGTGTCAAGTTGACATAAATCTAGCCAGGACAATGTGCAAGGCTCCAGCTAGTTCTTTATCAGATGAGGAAAACGCCCTTGAAAGTAAACATTGAAATCGATGGTTTACAAAGCACACCTGTGTAATGGAATGGCCTCTTATGCCATGTGGTGGAAGAACATACTGAAGGGCCCATAAGCTGTATCCTGAGACCTACCTAAGCCTTTGTATCTCCCAGGTCTCAATGAGGAAGAACCACCCTGGGGCTTGTCTCTTGCTTCTCCTTTCAACTTTGGCTTTTGTTCCGACCCCTCTCTTTCCTGTTCTCCACCTGCCCCTTCTGTCTGTGGAAGGGTGTGAATATTCTCAGCCGTGAAGAAGACAGAAACAGGCTAAATGGGAACAGATTGGGAAAGAGGCGAACAATGAAGACAGAGGAGAGGAAACAGGACCTTGGGCATCGTCCTGACATGGTGTTTATACATGTGGTTGAATGAGACACATGTGGTATGCAAATCACTTTAAAAGCAGACGTCAAATCTGCTTCTGTGTTACAGAGGAGGGTTTGGCTGTAAGGAGCAGTGCTGATATTGTAACAGTAATCTCATTTCAGAAGCTTCCAAGGAAAGTTCTAACTAAGCAAGCTTTGACTTTGTCATATCCTCCACCACCAGGCTGTGCATCTATCACCATGGTTTATGCTCCTGGAAAGAATAAAGCTGGATTCGACCTCTTTCTGTGGACGGTCTCATTGTGTGGTTAGAATTGAGAAAAGGGTAGTGAAGGGAAGAAATGACTCAGAAGCTTAGAAAATAGCTGTGGGATAAATGGAACACAAGAAGCTGTGGACAGAAATGAGCAGACTTCAAAAGACAGCCTTTCTGTCGGCACATTAGTTAGTATTGCGTTCAGATGGGAGTGAGAGCAAACCACCGTAACAGTGATTAGCCAAACTGGAAGGTTCGTCCTGTCAAGTGGAAAAGTGTGGGCAGGTGGTCTGAGCTTCATAGGGTGCTCTGCACACCTTCTATATTTTCTGAGAGGTCTTGCCTCTACCACCGAATGCTCTGAAGTGTTAGCATCTGCATGCTAGGTGACTGAATGGAGAAAGGCTGTTTTAAAGTGAGAGAGAAGGGTGCAGCTCTTTCCTTCCATTGCCAGACTGTTCACATGGCCATGCCTAACTGCAGGAGAGTTGGGCAAATGAGGTTTTATTCTGTATATCCAGATATTCAGTCAAAGCTTGGAAGCTCATTTGCTGTGAAGGAAAATGTAACTTGTAATGAGAATGGGGAGTGGATGTATAATTAATCACAAAAATCACTGACCTCTCATTTGATACCAATTGCATGTCTGGCCATATGATTTGTTATAGCCAATGAAATGCAAGTCAGAGCCTTAACAGTCAAGCAGCAATTTCCCATATCTCCTTTCTCCTCTGCTGTGAGACTGACAGTGTTTAACTCAGAGGCTTATCAGTCATGCTGGGGGCTGTTGAGAAATGATATGGAGCAGAGCTGGAGCTGACCATCTAGCAGACATGAGATTCAAATGGGAAATAAAGCTTTGGGATTGTAAGAGCTCGAGATTTAGGGATCTTTTGTTACAGCAGCATGACCTCCCTCAATGGCTTTCGAAGTATAGTCCCTAAACTACCTGCATCAGCTCATCTGGGAACTTGTGAGACAGGTAGCTGCTCTGCCCTAGCCCAGACCTACTGAAGTAGGCATGCCAACCGAGTCAGTCCTACCTCCTGAAAGGGGTTCTAAAAGCATGGCAGCCACTGCCTCTGCTTCAGACTAACCATCTCCACCACACAAAGGCTGAATTGTCTGCCACGTGCCAGCAGGTACATGGCACAGGACTGCTGTCCTGGGTTTTATGAGAACAGAGACAAAAGAATCTCTCTCTAAATAACTAAGAATGGAACTGGCATCTCTCAAGGTAGTTTATAATTTTTTGTGCTGTTGCAAAAAGGATTGCCTCCTTAATGTCTTGTTCATACAGTCCATTATTGTCATATAGAAATACTACTGGTTAGCTGGGTGGTCGTGGCGCACGCCTTTAATCCCAGCACTCTGGAGGCAGAGGCAGGTGGATCTCTGTGAGTTCGAGACCAGCCTGGGCTACCAAGTGAGTTCCAGGAAAGGCGCAAAGCTACACAAGAGAAACCCTGTCTCAAAAAACAAACAAAAAAGAAAAAAGAAATACTACTGGCATTTGTAGCCTGGTTTTATATTCTGCAATACTACTGAATTCATTAATCCCAATGGTTTGGGGGAGTAAAGTCTGTAAGATTTTGTGTATCTATATAGCCATGTTTCCCACAGACAATTTGGCTCCCTCCTTTCTAGTTTGGACACTTTTTCTTTCATTTCCTTGCCTAAATGTTCTGGCTAGTAACCCTAGTACCATGAAATCATGAAGCAGACTCCTTGTCTTAATCCAGTTACTAGTGGAACAACTTCGCACCTTTTTCCATTTGTTCTGATGTTAGCTGTGAGTCTGTCATGCAAGTCCTCTAGTAGTGTGGCAGTCTGAATAGGTATGGCCCCCAAAGACTAATGTGTTTGAATGCTTGGTCATAGGGAGTGGCACTATTGGGAGGTGTGGCCTTGTTGGAGGAAGTGTGTCATTGTGGGTATGGAATTTGAGGTCTCATATGTTCAAGCTATACCCAGTGTGGGACATAGTTCACTTCCTGCTGCCTGCAGATCAAGATATAGAACTCTCAGCTTCTTCTCCAGCACCATGTCTGCCTGAATGCCACCCCCCATAATGATAATGAATTAAACCTCTGAACTGTAAGCCAGCCCCAATTAAATGTTTTCCTTTATAAGAGTTGCCATGGTCATGGTTCTCTTCACAGCAATAAAACCCTAATTATTTATTTTTTAATTAAGAAATTTTCCATTCATCCTACATATCAGTCACAGATTCCCCTGTTCTCCCTCTTCCCACTACCCACCCTCCCCAACACACCCCCCATTCCCACCTCCTCCAAGGCAAGGTCTCCCATGGGAAGTCAGGAGAGCCTGTCACATTCAGTTGAGGCAGGTCTAAGCCCCTCCTCCCTGTGCCAAGGCTGTGCAAAGTGTCTCACCATAGGCACTAGGTTCCAAAAAGCCGGCTCATGCACTAGGGACAGATCCCAGTCCCACTGCCTGGGGGCCTCCCAAATAGTTCAAGCTAAACAACTGTCTCACTTATTCAGAGGGCCTAGTCCAGTGCCATGGGGGCTCCTCAGCTATTGGTCCACAGTTCATGTGTTTCCACTAGTTTGGGTAGTTGTCTCCGTTTTTCCAATCATGGTCTCAATATCTCTTGCTCATAGAATCCTTCCTCTCTCTTGTCAAGTGGACTCCTGGAGCTCCACCTGGGACCTGGTCAAGGATCTCTGCATCTGGTTCCATCAGTCACTGGATGAGGTTCTATGATGACAGTTAGGATGGTCAGCCATCTGATCACCAGAGTAGGTCAGCTCAGGCACCCTCTCAACCATTGCCGGTAGTCTATGGTAGAGTCATCATTGTGGATTCCTGGGGACCTCTCTAGCAGTCTGCTTCTTCCTATTCCCATTGTGTCTTCATTTATCATCGTTTCTCTTTCTTGTTCTCTCACTCTGTTCTTGATCCAGCTAGAACCTCCCGCTCCCCTAAGCTCTCTTTCCCCCGACTCGCCCTCCATTACCTGTCCCCCCCCACACACACACACACTTAGTTTGCTCATATAGATCTCATCCATTTCTCAGTTGCTGGGCCATCCCTGTGTCTTTCCTAGGGTCCTCCTTACTAGCTAGCTTCCCTGGAGCTATGGGTTGTAGTCTGGTTATCCTTTGCTTTACATCTAGTATCCACTTATGAGTGAGTATATATCATGTTTGTCTTTCTGAGTCTTGGTTACCTCACTCAGGATGATATTTTCTAGTTCCAACCATTTGCCTGCGAACCTCATGACGTCACTGTTTTTCTCTGCTGAGTGTATATGTACCACAATTTCTATTTGTAGATGATACGATAGTACATAACTGACCCCACAAATTCGACCAAGGAACTCATACAGCTAATAAACACCTTCAGTAATGTGGCAGGATACAAGATTAACTCAAAAAAATCAGTAGCCCTTCTATATACAAATGGCAAATGGGCTGAGAAAGAAATCAGAGAAACATCATCCTTTACAATAGCCACAAATAATATAAAATACCTTGGGCTAACTCTAACTAAGCAAGTGAAGGACCTGTATGACAAGAACTTTAAGTACCTGAAGAAAGAAACTGAAGAAGATGTCAAAAAATGGAAAGATCTCCCATGCTCATGGATAGGTAGGATTAACATAGTAAAAATGGCAATCTTAACAAAAGCAATCTACAGATTCAATGCAATACCCATCAAAATCCCAACATAATTCTTCACAGACCTGGAAAGAAAAAAAAACTCAATTTCATATGGAAAAACAAAAAACCCAGGATAGCCAAAAGAATCCTATACAATAAAACAATCTCTGGAGGCATCATGATCCCTGACTTCAAGTTCTACTATAGAGCTACAGTAATAAAAACAGCTTGGTACTGGTATAAAAACCGACATGTGGACCAATAGAATTGAATTGAAAACCCTGATATTAATCCGCACATGTATGAACACTTAATTTTTGACAAAGAAGCCAAAACTGTACATCTGAAAAAAATAAAGCATCTTCAACAAATGGTGCTGGCATAACTGGATGTCAACATGTAGAAGATTGCAAATAGATCCATATCTTTCACTGTGCACAAAACTTAAGAATGTGGTGGTATTCTATTTGTACTGAAATGTGATTTTGATTGTATGTTAATAAATAAAGTTGCCCGGGGGTCAGAGCTATTAGAGCCATAGCAAGAGCGTGGCGGTGGTGGCACACGCCTTTAATCCCATAGATCTCTGTGTTCAGGGATACAGCCAGCATTGGAGACATACGCCTTTAAGACCTGGAGGGCTGTACTTACAGGCAGTGATAAGGCAGTCATATGTTTGTGTTTACAACCAATGAGAAGGCAGAACAGAAAGACTAGGTAAAGACATACACACAGGAAATAGCTCTCTTTCAGAGAGCTAGGAGCACCACAGGAGGAAGGGTAATATTTTAGCTCTGAACTCTGACCTCTTAGCTTTCTCTTTTACATTGGTTCTGTGTTTCTTATTTAATAAGACGGTTAGTTACATCTACATCTGGCGCCCAACATGACAAGAATCCATTAAAAGCTGCTTGGCTTGGCAGCAGGTGCAGTTTCCCGCAAGGGCTGCTGGCTCCCTAGCCCAGGCAGCCAGCTCCCTAGCCCGGGCCCAGGTCGACTTGGCCTCAGGCCGGACTAACTGTGAGCTACTTGCTTAAAGCCGGTGCTACAAACAACCCAGGCTGGCCTCGAACTCATGACCCTCCTGCCTCCGCCTCCTTCAGCAAATCCTACAGGTGTGTGCCACCACCACCACCGACTGTGTATCAAAGACCTCAACATAAATCCAGTTACTCTGAACATGATAGAAGAGAAAGTAGGAATAGTCTTGAATTCATTGGCACAGGAGATCAGTTCCTAAATATAACACCAGTAGCACAGACACTGAGAACAACAATTAATAAATGGGACCTCTTAAAAGTGAAAGCTTTTGTGGGGCAAAAGACATGGTCAATAAGACAAAATGACAGCCTACAGAATGGGAAAAGATCTTCACCAACCCCACATCTGACAGAGGGCTGATCTCCAGAGTATATAAACAACTAAAAAACTAGACACCAAAATACCTAACAGTCCAATTAAAAAATGTGCTATAGTGCTAAACAGAGAATTTTCAACAGAAGAATCTCAAATGACTGAAAGACATTTAAGGAATGACTCTGAGATACCATCTTACAGCTGTCAGAATGGCTAAGATCAAAAACACTGACGACAGCTTATGTTGGAGAAGATGTGGAGCAAGGGGAACACTCCTACATTGTTGGTGGGAATGCAAACTTGTACAGCCACTTTGAAAATCAGTATGGTGGTTTCTCAGAAAATTGGGAATCAATATCCCTCAAGACCCAGCTATACCACTCTTGGGCATATACCCAAGGAACGCTCAATCATAACACAAGGACACATGCTCAACTATGTTCATAGCAGCATTATTTGTAATAGCCAGAACCTGGAAACAACCTAGATGCCCCTCAACTAAAACCCTAATTAAGACAAGTAGTGTTATGCACTTCATGTATACCTAACTTACTAAGAGATTTTTTAAAATCATGAAATGATGTTGCATTTCATCAAATATTGCCCTGCCTCTATTGAGATGGTCATGTGCTTTTTGTGTTTTGTTCTGTTGATACGATGATATGATGATCATATTTATTGACTTGTTTATTGATATTTACTGGGTCATCCTTGAGGTCTAGAAGTGGCATCTTCCTGCTATTCCATGTGACTTTAGCTCTAAGGGAATAAACCACAGCTACAGAAACTGTATGTTACACAAATGAAATCAGAAGAAATAAGTGATAAAACAGATGTTTCCATATCATGGAAACTATATAGTAGAGCAACATATTAAAACTCTATTTTTCATTTATTTGATCTTAGGATGCCCTATGCAATTAGAATACAAGCAAGACACCAGAACAGCATATCTACATCGCCAAAGTAGACTGCCTGTTTTAGACGGTCTGTATACGATATCCCCCAAATACTAACACCTCGCGTGACAGTTGAATTCAAGCATTCCGCACACAGCTAACTGGACTAACTACTCAAATGCGGCTCAGCTTAATACTTCTCACATTTTCCTGAGAGGGAGTCCTGAGGCTGGTACCAAACATCATCAGCACATGGCTCTGCAGGGCCCTCAATAAGCAAAAGACACATCCTCACAGGAGCTCTCTGGTGTTGCTTTTCTGCTCCCCACAAGACCATTATTTGGATTGCTCTGACTATTGAAAGAATTCCATACTCTGGCAGGCATGTCCAAGGTTGCAGGCATGTTGACATTGCAACATGACATCACAGCTCCAAAATTCATGGTTAAAAAGAATACATCATGAAGAAATGTCAGTGTTTTAAGAGATCTTGGGATTTTTGTGTTGGGATGATTCATAGCTATCCTTGCCCATACCTGCTTTCTCCTTCATCCTCGGGTCTCAGCATTTCATGACTCCAGTTCAGATGATTATATACATTAGAATGAAGACATGTTTGGGGTGCTTTTCACACATAGCTTTATCTCAACATTGAAAACCTAAAAGTGTGAATATGCTTGGCTCCCCCCTTAGATGTTTGTTGGAATATGCCTTCCATGGGATGGTAAATGAAAACAGCCCAAACCAGGGCATGTGGTCAAGAGGCGATACCTCCTTATTCCAGGCAACTGACTGCATTTCCCCCTGTGCTGTGCTTTTCTGAGAACTTCAGGTCTCAGATAAAATGCCAAATCACCCTAATGAGGCAGCTCTTTAGCTTGAATCAGCGGCAGTACTCTACACGCATTTACCTCACAGTGTGAACTGAGCAAAGCTCCCCTTGTGTGAGGGAGCAGGCCCCTCATTTGCTGTCTTAGGTTGAATAGTTGCCATATTTAAAAGAACAAACATGATTTCCCTAGGACGTAACTTTTAGTGTGCTATGGTCAGTTCTCAGGCTAAGCTTTCCTATTAGTCATTCGGCATTTTCCTCAGAGCCCACATGGAAACCCTACTGTCTCCTTCGTACTGAATTCACCATGTGAAACACCACCACATCAAAGAAGCCAAATGTCCTGAGCTCTATAGGAGAGAGCTACGGAGAGAGCATGGCTCTAGATCTGTCCAGTGGGCAGACAACTCAAACGTACAAGCCCAGGGTCACATCAGGACAGTCGCAGGGTCCAGAACAAGTCATATCCCCCAACGTTCTCTATAAACATAATCAGATTTAGATGGATACCAAGGGCCGTAATGAAGGGAGGAAAAAAACCCAGAAGACGTCACAACCCTTACAAGGTTGATGAGGAGACAGAGACGCCCTGTGTCTTCCCTTTAACAGTGAATCCCTGGCCTTTCCGGTAAAGTGCAAAAGACTATTTGAGGTTCTTTCTTTCCCAGCAAACAAACAAAACATCTCTAAACTATTTCATACCTGTGGAGAGGATTAAGACTAAACAAAGGCAAGCAGCAATCCTTAAACTACTTCCCACATCCATCTATTTTGAGACAAGAAACGTACTCTGACTTGGCTGTGTCGGGAATCCATTCATGGAAATTTCTGAGCTCCAACACTGAGAAATTGCCTCACAGAATTCAAAGTTGAGAGATCCCCAAGGCCTCTGTCACTGGAGTGGCTTACTGGTGTGACCTACCAAGCTGGTGAAACCAAGATGTGGAGTGGAGCTACCTACATCTGGCCGTTTGCTCCAGATGTTCCTCCTCTGCTCCTGCCCCTTTCCATCCCCAGGTTTCTAGATATGTTCTGGATGGGTGTAGTGACTCATTAGTACACCCTCGGCTGGGAGCCAAGGCTGTGTAACTGTGGTGGCCTCTTCAACTGACATCATTCCTTGCATGTCACAGGATCAATTAAATACTGTTTACAGATTTTCACAAAGGTAAATAGTTTTCTCTTTTATAATTTTTATACTCATAGTTAAGACATTTACAAAGCCACAAAGGTAGAAGCATTTCAAAAGCTAAAAACAACCCCACCACCACTACTACCTCAACTCTACAAACCACTGGCCAATCACATCCAAATAGAATCTGATTCATCCTTTTCCTGACCCTGAACTGGTTGTGGGTGGCATTCCTGTAGAGCACAGTACTGTGTCCTATGACCCAACCAAGTGTCTCCATCCTCTACTAAAGAAACTGCATTCCGCCATTTCTACAATGCTTCTGCTGTGGAAGAAAGTGACAGCTCCCATCGCCCTCCCCTACAAGGTACCTATCCGTCATCTCCCCTACCTTTACGCATGGCCCTTGCTGTTCCCAGGGATGCTCTGTCTCTGGCTGTCCTGAGGTGTGTGACTGTCTCCTCCACTTGGCCATTTCCTTTTCTCCTCCTCTATTGCAGCCTTCCTGTTCTCTTTGTTTCTCCCGCATCGGCCCCTCTGGATGGTTATTTCCCTCCAGTATGGCCATTTAAAATTTTTGTTATCTCCTTTCAATCGTTTCTCTTATTCAAAATGGAGCATGTGTCCTTATTAACCAAAGAATGATAAACAAAAGAAAGCTTCCAGGCAGTGAATTTTTTTTCAATTCTACATTATTATCTATGGAGTCTAATTTATTTCCTAAGTTTTATTCTGAAAAATTTCAGTTCTGCTGAGAAGTTGCCAAAATGGTATAAGAAAGAAATATAGATTTCACCTTTGCAAGTCAACTATGAACAGTGTGCTACTGAATTTGATATCTTTTCAATATATACTCATTATTTTTCCTTGCTGAGTTAAGGAGAAAGTTGTAGATATTATAAGCCATCATCCCTAGATACTTCTGTGTATCCTTTAAGAAGAAAAATACTGTTTCCCATGACCACAATATATTTATCACACACCAAAACATAAACAGAGGCCTCATACTGCAGTCTAGTGACCCAGCCCTGGGGGCTACTTTAGTATTCAGAGGAAGAATCTATATGTTGTTTTCATGTAATCACATAAATTAAGGTTTCATTACCAGCCTCACCAAAATGAGTATCAACAGAATACAGTGGAGTTATTACAAAGCTTTTGTAATTCTTCAATTTGTGTCGCCAATAGAAAATACCAAACCTACTTATCAACCAACAGAGTCTAGCCAATGAACTGTATTTCCTGCTAAAGCCATTGAAGCAGCACTGGGGGGGGGGGGCATCTGCAAATAGCTTGTAGAAATGTGACATGATTTTTTTTAAAAAAAAATATATAAATTACTTCTGTGAGGACTCTCGTGTTTGGGGTCATACTCAGCCTTGCTTCTTCCAGGAATGCATCTATCAGCCAATCCACTCACAGCAAGGACAAGAGTGATGTCACCGTGGGGCTGAGAGCTCTGCTGTGTTTGAAAGGGAGAGGTGTGTGCTTCGACATATGCCAACAAGCCCGCGACCCATGGGCAGCATGACTAGTGGAGGAAGAGCATCCATATCCCTGCATCCCGGGCAAACAGCTCTCCTGACAACCAGGAAGCCAAGGTTGAATTTGAGATTGATTTCACCAACACTAATGGAATTAACCAAAAAAAAAAAAAAAAAAAAAAAAAAAAAAGTGTGTGTGTGGGGGGGAGAGATCTTTTTTTCTGGTGATCCACCGAACCTAAATCGAAGTCTCTAAGATTTGTTCCTTTCCTGGTTTGGTTGTTTTCCTGCGATATTAAGAGGACATCCAGTCTGTTGCCAAAAGGGATTTGTCCTTTTTATCTAGGCAGAAGAGTGCTTCAGCTATTTGCATTTCTGAATTGCTTAGCTGCCCAAGCATGCTCGGTGTGTGCTGTTTGAAATGTGTCACTGAGGCACGTGACTGCTGTTCTCGAGCTGATGTTGGACTTTCTCCAACAAATATGGATTATGTTAAAGTCGGTTCTGAATTGACGAGGATATGTTAATAACTCCCAGATGGGTATCTCCGTGCTCTCCAGCAGGGGAACGCAAGCAGTCTATGGCAGGAGCAAGTGTTTGGCAGGTCCATCATTCCGTCATTAAAGGCCACATTATTACTTACAACCGCGCTTGCATGACAATGGCTGCTGAGCTGAGCCCAGCCTCACGGTAATGAGCGCTAGGAACTGGCTCTGAGGTGGAGACTTTCCCAGGTGTTGATAAAAAACAGTCTGCAAGACATGCCCCTTTCCCTGTCACCAAACAGGGTGCTGGGAATGACTCAGGCAGCAGCAGCAGCAGCGGAGGTGGGCTTGGAGAGGGACTGAGGCTAAGATGTGTTCAGGGTGCAGCCACCCAGCCCTTGCTCAGCAGGGCAACTCTGCCTGTGTCTGTCCTGAGCTTGTGTGCTTTGGTGCCTGCCTCCTGTCCTAGCAAGTTTTGCTGAGGCCATTATTCACGGTACAGTCATTTACACTGGGGCCACAGTTGTTTTTATTAGATGGTATACCTTCTTTGTCCTTGGTCCTTAACCTATGGAGTATAATTTTTTTCCTTACAATTGGTTTTATAAAAAATGAGAAAATATATGTCTTCTCTAATCATATTTCTAGACCAGAAGGCAAGTGAATATATTTGATATTGAATTTCAATATGACCAGTTACCTTGGAATACACAGTCCATGGGCTCTGTGCTTACTACAGTTAATTATGATGAAGGTGGATATTAAGCTGAAAGGGAATGCCTTGGTAGAAAAAATAATCACTCTGGTGATTATGAATAGATGTGCCTTATTTTAGTAGACGGGTAAAATGCAACAAAGTCTCGATTTGCAAAGTAAATGCTACGTGCTCATTGCTTCCAGATAGAAGGCAAAACAATCTTGCATCCCTCTATGTATGCTGCAGTGAGAGAATCCCTGAGGATGATAAATGTAATTGAAAACACTCAACTGCAGATGATACACGTTCTCCTTTGTTATGAGTCTCTCTCCATAGCAATTCAGCCACAAAGAGCTCCCCCCACTTTACAGTCAGGTAACTGGATTTTACAGTGTCGTTCCATCTACAGAGGCAGATCTATATGTTTTCTTTATCTCCCCCGACCCTTCCCAGCAACTCGAAGGAATTTCAAAGTATAAAACCACATTTGCCAACAACATTATGACAAACCATTTAGGATTTGGATTTTTCACAAGGCAGTGGCATTAAATGCCATGGATTCCCAGCATGCATTTGGGATATTTTTAGTGCTAACAGTCAGGATTTTAAATATATATTATTTTTTAAGTCATTTCAAAATATCAAAAGATCAGCAAAAGCTTTTTAAGCATTTCTGCCTTGAGGCCTTCTTGAAGAAGGTGTGGGCCCCTGAGTGTTAATAGTTTGGATATTCTAGGAAGGTAGAGGAAAGGAAATCCAGTTCGTGAGCTGGGTTTGGGAGCATAGGCCTACAGTCTCAGCACAGAGATGCGGAGGAGGCTGCACAGTTTCAGGTCAGTCTGGGGGCTGCATTGTAAGGCCTGTCTCAAAACAGAAAAACAAAAACAAACAAGACAAAGCAAAGGGGCTGGAGGAGAAAAGGAGGGAGGGAGGGAGGGAGAGAGAGAGAGAGAGAGAGAGAGAGAGAGAGAGAGAGAGAGAGAGAGAGAGAGAGAGAGAGAATCTAGCTCACCAGGACTCACTGCAGGCTACAGATGTGCTCCAGGGTGACAGCTGTCTTCAGATCTCTGCCAATCAAGGGGAAGGCTTTCTTTCTTTTCTTTTCTTTCTTTCTTTCTTTCTTTCTTTCTTTCTTTCTTTCTTTCTTTCTTTCTTTCTTTCTTTCTTTTTCTTTTTCTTTTTTTTTTTTTTTTTAGTTTTTCCAGACAGGGTTTCTCTGTGTAGCTTTGTGCCTTTCCTGGAGCTCACTTGGTAGCCCAGGCTGGCCTCGAACTCACAGAGATCCGCCTGGCTCTGCCTCCCGAGTGCAGAGATTAAAGGCATGCGCTGAAAAGAACTGCCCAGTCCTTTATAAGTGCATCATGTTATGGTTCCTTATGTGTGAGCATTTCGAAGCACCTGTAATCTGGGAATTCACCGAGCCTCGGAAGCTGCTGGTTGTTGAAAATGCTTCAGCGCCCTTCACATTCTTGAGTGCAAATGGCCGCCCAGTAGTTTTGATGCCACTAACTCCGGTGACTGTGCCTGAGCAACAAGAAGGGGAGAGCTTGTGTTCCAAGATGCTATTGTTTTTATCAACACCTAGTATTTCTTAAGTCTCCAGAATGTACTTCTGTACCATTAATATTCCATCAAAGAGATTCAGTTAATGCGTCCGTGTTTGAGAAAGTCTGGGGAGTTCACCAGCAGTTGTAAAAGAAATGGAAGGCCCTGTACTTCGTGGCCATTAGGTTGAAACTTTCTGAGACGCTATGAGACCTGGCTTAGCCAAGGACCACTTGTTCATTGTCGTTAGGAATTAGTAAGCCAACCTCAGAGTGTTAGCTACTCTGTAAAACTCACAAAATCGACTCCGGTATTTGAGAGGGACTCGCATGTCTGGGGGCGTGGCCACTCTAACACCAATTGGAAGGAACATTCTGGGATGAAGAATTCGGTGTGTGGAAAGAGCCGGAGCCGATGATCAACACACAGCATCGCCGTCACATGGAAGAGATCCGGCCTGCAAAGTGGTGGGCTGTGCAGCTGACGGCGCACTGCAGCCCAGCCTTCCGACGCTCTTTTCAATGTTGCGTCACCTTGGCAGAACGTGCCCCAGGCAACACTAGAAGACGGAAAGGGGGAGGGGCTAAAGGGAACACCCTTTATGCAAAAGCACCTGAACAGCACCTGAACAGCGGTAAGCCCAGGGACGGGTTTTTACCTCGCCTGTCCTTCCCTCTACTACACAGCACACTAGTCTACTCATAACGACTCTCAACTTTCTGGGTTGTTAAAAAGAAGCTTATAAGAGCAATTGAAAGTAATACGGGCATTTTAATATTGTGACACTTAATGCTACACAAAACCTTTGTTTCCTACAGGTTTATTGAGCTGGTGTATTAGATTTCCTGCTGTATGGCCAGGAAGATTATGGTGGCTTAGGTCTTAAGTATACTTTGGGGAAGCATTTTGTATTTTCGCTATAAATAGTCTTTCTAAAACAACACGATTGTGTAACTATTAATGTTTATATTGCATTATACATCTTCCAAAGTTTACTACGCATAGTGAAGAGCATGGTAACCAAAGAAAGCGCTTTTGTCTGTGAAATTATTCAAGTGAATCCATCTTGCCAATTATTTCATCAGTAGGATACCCATGCTCTGTTATTATATTGTGGCATTACACTACTAAGCATGTAAGCTTCTAGAAGCTAAGCGATTACAATACATATATGCCTTATTTTAAAATAAAAGTTGTAACAGAAGTGAGAGACTAACTTTTAAATAGAAGTAATGACACAATGCTACAAGTGTAGCAGTTTTCAAATGTATAGTTTCACAAATGCACCATTGGATTGAGAGAACCAGTGTTCAGAATTAGAGCAAAGCCAATGTTTCATATTAAGTCATTTCTCTGACTTGGTGAAAGTAACCAAATTGTCAATTCTACTATAGAATGCTCATTTTTTAGTAGCTGTTCAATTATTCTCACAAGCACACAGCACTATGGAACCCTGATAAAGGACAGCACTGAGTTCTGCTTGGGCTGCAATCCTCTTCTGATTCCTGGGGAAACATAACACATGGCGAAAACACATTTCTTTAGGTAGATGATTTAATGGGCAACCCCTTCAGAATATATAAGTGAAGAAAAGCCCCAGACCTAACACTGCAGACCCCTCTAGAAGCACTTTTCCTTCCATATGTGAATAACCAGTCTCACTGTGTTCAAAACCATAGCCTGGACAAAGCAAAAGGTGAGGTCTGTCTGTCCCACCCAAGGAAATGAAAGATTATCTTCCTCAAGCAACAGAAACGAGACGGATTGGACCCACCTTTGAATCACTCCCCGCTTCGTTCAGATAGAACATGACACCTGGGTAATCTGCAATTTGCTAGGGGCCGTTGTTAGCATGCTTTCCCTCCAGGGTAGGATTTTAACCAGGCCGCCAGCAGCTGTGGATTTGGCTACTTGGCCACATTAGGCCCACAGAACCCCTGCTATTACCCTGGTGAAACCTGTGCCAGGGCCCCTGGTGACTCGGTGAAGGTATTAGGTCAGATGAGTTACATTAAGTGGCAAGTGATAAATTCAAGATGACAATTTGAAACAGCAGTGTTTCTTCTAGGTAATTAATTCCAGTGGTGCCTGGGGCGGTGTGTGGTTGCCGCCACTGGTGTGGCGGAGCTGCGGAGCTAATGAGAAAACATCACAGTGAGGCTTAGGGGCCTGTGCGTTCTGGCAGGCTGAGGTCACTACGATTAGGAAATATTAATGCGGAGTGACTGTGATCGACCATATACACCCAGGAAACTTCATTTTTAGTTTATTAATGCAGAAACTGTTGACCGCTTTACAATGCGGTTGCTCACTAAGTGGGTTAGGGAGAGAACCGGCACATTCCTCTCTGGGTCTGTGGCAGTCCCTAAAGCCTGCTGGCGATGGTGACACAATGGCTTGCCACAGCCAAGGTCCTGCTCACCTCATCTGTGGACACAGTGTCCTCCGCACACACAGAAGGCAGAGAATGATGGGCCTAACTTACTTTCCTAACCCTGACTTCACCAAGACCTTTTGTAGACGGCTCATCTTCTCCGCTTAAGCACTAACTGTGAAATATGTGGAGAGTGATATTGTCAAGCCAGGGGCAAAGAGCTTCTCTTGTTACATCTGTCCTTTGGAGAGGGAGTGGTCAGGTCACCTTTGACCCCCCAGTGCCATCAAGGCGTTAGAAGACGTGCTCGCCTTCATTCCCATGGCCAAACACTCCCGTTCAGCTTGAAGCAGAAGGAACCTGAGGGCCAGATGGGTGGGGTCCCGGACAAATTCAGACCGTCTGGAGGAGTGTGTGTGAGCCTGGAACTCAGCGCCCAGCCCACTTCATCTGGTGCTCACCTGGATGTCTCACTGGGAAGGGAGCAGAGCCAATCGGCCAAACTGTTTCCCTATAAAACAATCAAAGAAAGCTGTTCAGAGACTCTAGTGCACACCGCCATGCACATGCACACATATATACACACACTCGCAGAACTCGGGGTGTTGGCTCATCTCAAGTAGAGGACTTTTAGTTTGAGCAACTACAGATGTCTTGTGGTGTATAAGATGTATAGCCTATAAAATACCTACTAAACACTTTCCCCTTGGCACTGAAAAACAAACTGCTTCTAGCTGTAAGACCATGCCCTTATCACTTGCTATAAATTGGCTGTGGTGTTGGGTACTCAGCTTCAATATGTGCTCTATCCACAGGTATGCATGTGAGTGAAGGCAGATGAGTAGAAAAGCCATTAGCAACACGTGTTCTTTGAAATCTTGAAGGGCTACCAACTACATCCTTGTACTTCCAGCTTCCTATGTTATTAAGAAGCCAAGTGCATTGCAGAAAAAATAAGAGAAACCTTAACTTAAGCCTGGTCTTCTTCTTCTTCTTCTCCTCCTCCTCCTCCTCCTCCTCCTCCTTCTTCTTCTTCTTCTTCTTCTTTTTTTCCATGTAGAATACACTAGCTTGATTTTTGCATTAGTATACTCAGCTCCAGTTTCTAGAATAGGAGAAACAATTAATAGAACTTCTGGGAGGTTTAATCTCCACCGAGTAAAAATTAAAAAATCACGTACAATCTTATATTTACAAATAAATAAATGAAATTCTTGGCATCATTGCATATGGGAAAAAAAACTTAGAAAAAAGTCAGTAAACAAACCCATATTTTTCTTATATATTTTGAGGTGATGGTTCATAAAAAACACCAAGGAATTGCTACAAAACTCCTTTCCAATGTCATTAAGTAGGGAGGAGGCTTGGAAGTGAGAGGTGGCTGCATGAGCAAGGGAGAAGAATGCAGCATTCCAGTATGCCTATTTTACCATCACGGCAGTCAAAAGTAACTGGATCAAAATGATGAAAGGAAATGCATTTGAGTAGACACAAATGATTTGTGTCTTGATATACATAAATGTATATAGTGCAGGATATTTGATCACACTGTGAACCTCGAGTTTGTGTTAATTAAATAAAACCTTAGGTCAGGAGGCAGAGCCACACACATTCAAACACAGCACATCAGGAGGTCAAGTAGCTGTGTTTCATGAAGTGGGTGCCCAGGAAGCACTCATCTTGCTGCTACAATGTTCTCTAGATCAGGGTCATAAATTCTTTTTCTCTAAAAGTCCAGACAGACATATCTTAGGTCTTTATGAATCATATGATTTTTGTTTTAATTATTCAGCTCTACAGCTGGAACATAAAAGTAGCCATAAGCACTGCAAAAATGAGTGCATATTGCTATGTTTCCAGTAAAACTTTATTAACACTGGAGTTTGAAATACACATCATTTTCACGGGTCACAGAGTATTCTCTTTAGGTTTAAATATTTAAATATTTTAAAACTTAGCCCAATAGGCCATATGAAAATCAGGGGATGGGCTGAATTTGATCCATGGATCAAATTAGTGGATCCCTCATTGCAAAGGGTTGCTCTGATCTACAAGATCAAATCATTGCCATCTAACCCATCTCCTACCCAAGAAATGGAGAAAGGGAAAGAAAATGTCAATCACCTTAGAAAGACTCAATGTCACTCTACTCATGTTGTGCTGACTAGCACACAGTCACACTGCCATAGTTAGCAGCAAGTGACTATGAGGCACATGGTTCCTGGGTAGGCTTGTGTGTACTTAGCTAAATGTCAAGGGAATTCTACCCTTCAAGACCTGGTATGCCTACGGAGGAGCCAACTGTCTCTACTCCAGTACTATGGAACTGAATTGAAGCAATGATGAAGATTATCTCCCAGACTTGGAATCTTTTGAGATTTGTCTGTTACTATTACCCCCAAATGGGATTTATGTTACTCATTGATACTAACTGGAGACACACAGTGGCCACAGTACTGAGAGGGGAAAGGTTGCTAGCCACCCAACAAGCAACTTCTACTATTGTATAGTAGAATATAGAATAATATTGTCAAGGTACTCATGGAGAAATACCACAACACCAAAAGGGCATGCCAAAAGCAACTTGAGAAGCAAAGCTCCTTCTGTTGTTCTTTAACTTCTTATGATATCGTCTTTGCTTCTAAAATATTCTGAGCCAGGTATGTAGTACATATGATCAGCAGTTGAGACCAGCCTGGACTTGACAGTGAAACTTGGCTCCACCACCCCAAATTCCAGTATCTGCTAAACCTTACTCACTCACTCACCATTCCTCTTCTAGATCCTATGCCCTGCATCAGATTTTCAACTCATGCTTGAAGAACCAAAGGGAAAGGGCTGGAAGCATTAGAAAGTGATAGAGCCGGGCAATGGTGGCGCACGCCTTTAATCCCTGCACTCGGGAGGCAGAGGCAGGCAGATCTCTGTGAGTTTGAGGCCAGAGTGAGTTCCAGGAAAGGTGTAAAGCTACACAGAGAAACGCTGTCTCGAAAAATCACAAAAAAAAAGAAAGAGAGAGAGAAAGGAAGGGAGGAGAGGAGGAGGGAGGGAGGGAGGGAGGGAGGGAGGGAGGGAGGAAGGAAGGAAGGAAGGAAGGAAGGAAGGAAGGAAGGAAGGAAGGAAGGAAGGAAGGAAGGAAAAGAAAGTCATGATAACTGGAGCTTTCCAGGTAGCTACCTCTCAAGATGCCCAAAGGAAGAAGCCAATCTTCAGACAGGCATGTGGCCGTAGCCAGAAATGTGAAGTCCTGTAGTTCCAGGGAATTATCACTTGGGTTCTAGATGGACAAGAATATATTTATCATGTCTAGTTCAGTGATTGAGTATAAAATGGGTCCATTTTATTTTGTTTGAGACAGTCTAGGCTCACAGGCTCATTATGTGGAGCATACTGGCCTGAAACTCCTGTGTCGGCCTCTCTAGTGCTGGGATTACAAGTATATGCCACCACACCTGGCTCAAAACAGACTTCATGGATACCTATCTGCTCTGCACAGGGTGCTGCAGTGAACCCTGGGAAGTGAAAGGAAGGTGGAAGGGAACAATAGGAATCATTTTTTCTTGAGGAGTTTGAGTTCTACAATGACAGAGATTTACCATATACATAACTACCAGGAGCATGATGCTAGAAGTATGTATGAAAAAGTTCACAGCAGGAAATGAACGGCTCTGTGTTGGGGTTGGTGAGAAAATAGGCCAGAGAAGTGCCAGTCCAAATTCTGGAAGAAAAATAGTCTCTTCTTTCTTCCCAAGAAAATCCGATTTTGAGTAGAGATGCATCCTGTCCTGTATTCATGAGATATAACTCTTACAGTGGTCATGCCAGACGTGTGTGTGTGTGTGTGTGTGTGTGTGTGTGTGTGTGTGTGTGTGCATTCATATATCAGGACTGGGGCACTGCTACACTATTTCCCCCAAGAATCTACATTTTACATCTGTGTTTTGTTTGGGTTTTTTTTGGGGGGGGTTGTTTGTTTTTGTTTTTGTTTTTGTTTTTGTTTTTTGAGACAGGGTTTCTCTGTGTACCTTTCCTGGAACTCACTTTGTAGCCAGCCTCTGTGTTTTGTATTTTGACTGTTTATATACCTTGACTCAAGCACTCTCAATCACAAGGACCATTTACAATTAGTTTTCAAAAAAATCACTTTGTACAGAAATACACTTGAAACACACACACACACACACACACACACACACCCTACTTCCATTATGGGGCTCATCTAACAAGCGGTCAAGTGAAAGATCAAATTGAAGTCCTCTTTTAATTTTACAAATTAAAATGGAAGCTATTGACATATGGTAATATTTAGTTTTTAATTTTCTCTGAATACTAGCTGCATTTGCATATTGGGTTTAGGCATCATAGATACCCCAAAAGCATTAAAAGTAAGAAACAGAAGGCTTAGAGAACACATAAACAAGGAGAGATGACAGGTATTTTTGTAGCAGTTGGAAGCTGGGGATAATTATACCATTGTCTCTCACTCTGTTCCCATGTGGACTTTCTTAAATGTCACTGGAAACAGTAACTTCTCACTCTTTCTTTCCTGGGAAACCTTATCCAACCTGTGCTCAGACATCATGATAGCGTGCTTTAGCCCAGAGTGCAGGCCCCTGGGGAATTCATATTCAGGCATCACGGGTCGTTGACCTGGCTATTGTTGTTTGTGATACTTACTGGTAAAGTTTCTCAATCAATACAACATCAGCCCACTGAGCTCCAGGGACCGGAGAGCCGCAGCAGCGTACTTAATCTTGGCGCCAGCCTGTGCTCTCTGCTCTGCTGCTAAACTGGGTAGTTGGCCTACTTGATGTGGCATTATTGCTGCTGGGGTCAGAAGTGAGCGGTTCGGCAAGCGCTGATGAATGGCTGTTGGTGGAGGAGCATCTCTCCCGCCCACCCGGAGACAGCCATGATAGACTACAACCGCGCTTGCGCAAAAATCCGTGTCTCTTGTTTGTGAGGCTTCTGGGCTGGAGATGTGGAGGGATTGACACTCTGGTGGGAGGAAGCTTTCAAAATGGTAGCGCCTTTACAATCAAGTTAACTTCTCTTTATCAGAGAAGGTGGCTCCCTACACCTGTTCCGTGACCTTACTGTGTGTCCATTTTCTTCCCATCCTTGAGCAAGACTTCCAGGCAGTAGGGAAAAGATAAATGGGAAATTATTTTAATTGTATTAAGATGGGCCATCAATGTCTTCATCATTGAAGGAGTAATTATTCAGAACGTTAGCCATGGACTTAGCAGGGTAACACCCCCTAATGTGGAGGAGAAATTAATATGTAAATAATTGTTGAACCTCATAATGGGATAGCTTCCACTATTGTTAACAATGTAACACCACAAAAGCCTGGATGATTCTTTTAAAAATAGATGTCTTGCAAGAAGCATCAGTGCATTATTTATCTAGCTATTTCCTGTTCAGTACAATTCTTTTTTTAGTAATCAGACAAAGAAAAATAAAAATGCTTGGCATGACCTAAATATTCTGCCTGTTATAAATGAAGGCAGGGCTCTCTGTACGTAAATAGACCACAGAGTGTTGTCAAGGAAGTGATCAAAGGTGTAAATGGTAGGTTCAGACAGATTCTACACACCATCAGGAGATTTCGCTAAATATTTAATCACATAAGAAATAACAAGGAGAGAGAGGGGTGAGTGGACTTCCAGGGGTGTGGTTAGCTATGTGGCACACAAAGGCTGTGGACGGCTGTCTTCTTCGAGCAGAACCACAGACCTTAACCTCTTGTCCCAGAGCCTATCATGAGGTTGGCAATGGTTAAGGACATATTTTCTGGAACTGGGACAATTGATACTCTGCAGAGCCAAATACTGCCCTGTCTTCCCAGGGCTAGCGATTAGGTTATACTAGTGATGTTAGACTATTACTGTCTAGACTGAATGCTACAAAAGAATGGTGTTTTTTCAAATATTTAAGTTAAAAATCAACCCATCGTGATGTGTGTGTGTGTCTGTGTGTGAATGGATGCACATATATATATTTAGAGGTACGTGTGTTTGTGTGGATAGATGTGCACATGTGTGTGCATATGTGGAGGCCAGAAGTCAACCTTAGGTTTAATTTCTCAGGAAATTACCTTGTTTCCTGAGACAGGTTCTTCCTCTCATTAGAAGCCGGATCTCTCAGATTAGACTAGCCAATGAGCCACAGGGACTTGCCTAGCTCTGTCTCTCCAGTGCTGAGATTACAAGTGCGCACAACTGTTTCCGGCTTTTAACAAGGGCACTAGGGACGGATCTCAGGTCTCCATGCTTGCAAGACACGTATTTCACCAGTTGAATTATCTCCTCAGCCCCTTTTAACCATACGTGTTTGCATGTCAACCAACCTTCACATACTTACAAGGAAAACAGTGTTTCCGTTTTCAACGGCCGAAGCAATCTCTATGCATTCCAACTCATTGTGTAGCCGGGGCAGGGTGGGAAGAGGGACAACTTATTCAGTCTACACTGTTACATCTAGTCTGAATAAATAATTTCCACAGATGATTTAGGTATGGCAGATTTTGATTTTCTACTCTTGTCCTGTGCCTCTGTGTGGGGTTATCCAGCCTTCTAACGGTAGGGATGAAGGGTTCCTGGGATGGATAGCAGATTCCTGTCATTGTCCTAGCCCCTAGTTCCTGAGAAATGGATAGCCTGTATTCTATAGTCTCCCGGTGTCTATGGCAGCAGGTACTGACTTTGGCTGCTGATCAATCTGTGGTCTGTTCTCTAGATTGTGTCTACGTCTGAACTGTCTCCACCCCTGGAGTCTGACTAGGATTCCTACATATTCCAGCCAAGGAACCTGCCATCTATTATTAGATTACATGTGCAGGGCTCCTCTGTTTCCCGTGTGGGGATCTTGTAGGTGGGATTAGTAAAAATGATTCAGGCCAACCTAGGCTGGTGGACTTTCCCACACTGCACCACACTGACTCGCCTGATTCCTTTACTTGACCTTGCAGCTGTTCTGAGGTGCTTGTAGAAGCATCCTATGAAGAGATCTCTTTCCAGGTCTCCACGAGAAGCTGACACACACCCTTCCCTACCCCTACTTAGCATGGCGCTTTCCTCCAGGGGTTCGGCATGATCAAGAGGACAGGAGGTATATTTCATACTCTTTTGCTTCTATACTCTCTTAAGGAGCCCCCAAGGCCTGAAAGAGGAGAGCTCTTTCCTGCCTTTTACGGACATGGCACTTCTCCTCTGTTAGAGTTTCTCCTCCTGTCTGTGGTATTATCTCTCTTCCCTTCTCTCTGCATCTATAGGAAGGAAGGCATTCACATATTTTTCACATGCTGAGAAAAAATATCTTAAGTGAAGAAGAACTACAGTTTTTAAAATATCATTCCTACTCTTTACCACAAATGCTCATTAACTTTGTTCCTGTTCCTTGGGGATGCCTAGCTAAATCAATGTTGGAACCTGAGCCTCGGGCTCCTTTGATAATTGGCATCATGGTCTGGTCACTTGACTGGTACCCCCTCCTGATACCAAAGGTAGGTACACATTCTAGAAACTGATTGTGACCTTACTTGGAAAGAGGATGGTGGTAGTTTATATAACAAATGTCCCTCATAGGCTTATGGAGCTGGTAGTAGTACTGTTGTGGGAACTTATGGAACCTTTATCAAGTAGAACCTTGCTGGAAAAGTGTCACTGGGGGTGGGCTTTGAGGGTTTGTCACCTTGCCACACTTCCTTGCACATACACACACACACACACACACACACACACACACACACACACACATACACACACACACACACACACACACACACACACACACACACACACACACACACACACACACACACACACACACACACACACACACACGTACCCTGTGTGGGAATAGAAATGTGACTAGTTGTGATTAGCAAGCTTCTGGCTCCTTCCACCTGCTGCCACACCATCCCTGCCATGATGGACTCTAGCTCTCTGGAACTGTAAGCCCAAAGAAATGCTTCCTTCAATAAGTTGCTTTCATTCATAGTGTTTACCATAACAATGGAGAAGTAACTACTACAAGGATCTTTGCTGTATGACCCAAGATGGGGTCATTGTGGTGGACCAAGAAAGAACTATATGAAGAAGATAAAGATCTCAGTAAGTGAACATCAGCCAAGAAATGACAACCGCCATCAGAAGCAGAACAGACAGAGAGAAGCTCTCCACACAGCTTCTAGAGAGAGTGCAGCACTGTGCAAGAATATACTTATTTTGGTACAAGCCACCCAGTTTTTGGTTGGTCATCTGGAACCAAGCCTAGGGAAATAACACATGAAGTGATGCTAAACTTGTTTTCCAAACCATAATTATTTGCTTATGAACTTTCTAAATCTCTTTCCTGACTGGTTTGTGTGTATTATTCTTCAATTAACTCCATGTGCTTCCTCAGAAAAGTCTCAGTTTTGCAAACATTTATTGGACACATACTAGGTGTACCAGGAGGCAAAGATAAATAAGGTACAATCCTTTCCCTTCAAGAGGTTATGCACCATGCCTGTTTGTGGAAGCAGATAGAAATGTGTTCTTGCTCTGAACTTCGGAGTCCAGAAAAGACTCTGATGATGCCTCTATTGCAATATAGAATGATTTCCATACAAATTTGAACTAAGATGTTCCAGTGGTTTTTATGTCAACCCCGTTTTCAATCTTTCTTGTCAGGATGGTCAAATTATTCCCTGTTTTCTGACACTGACTCCCCAGAATAACAATAATAAGGACAAATATCCCTGGATAATAAGACAACCTGGGAATTAAAGCTGGTGCCAGCAATCATTTTGCAGCGATTAGGCCACGTTGGCTGGCCGGGCTAGATAACAAATACTAGTGAATGAGCACAAGCACAGATTAAAGCGATGGCCTGACGTCCATAGGAGCATTCAGAGACTCTGACCTTTAACTTCAAACACAGCTCTGGCCCCTCAGCTACCTCTTTCATCTATGTGGGACATTGTATGGATGAACTGATGGTGAGCTACATCCTGTTGAATCTTTGGGATGCCTTTCGCATCATATGGGAGATTATGGGATGGGTGTTGGATACTCCACATTAACAAGAAGGAGAGAAGTTGACATTTAGAAAGGCACCCATGGTTCTGGATTTGCTTTTAAAACTGTCCAGAGCTGAACACCTGGAGCTTCAACTTTGAACCGAGGCTACCCACCCCAACTTCCAGAAAGAAAAGGCTACAATGATCTGGGGCTTCGAATGCAGCTGGTTGAACATCTGGGCTCTGAAACTGACCACTATATGACTAGGGGAGAGTGGCCTCTGTGCCTGTTTCCTCTCCTGAAGAATCGAGGCTCTTCAGACCCCGAAAGCTCATCAGCGAATTAAGTTGGCACTTATAACATGACTTGTAGAGTACCTGGTACCTAGCGGTCAGTGAAGGAATGGAAACAATGGTGGTCACTCCACTTCCTACTCCTGTCTCTGACCTGCAGCAACAGGGCATGAAGAACGTGAGCAGCTCTCTTTCACTAGGACGGAGAGAACAGTCCAGTGGAAGGCCAGACTCTGCGAAGAAATCAGGGAAGAAACCAGAGATGGGGTCAGAGAGGGCCATTACTCTTGGAAACTCGGAGTGCATAGACAGTGACCTGGAGGTCAGAATAACCAAGATCAATCCAGATGGGTGACCTGGAGAAAATAATGTATCCTCCCCAGGAAAATATCCTCCCCAGAAAAAAAAAAATATTAGATGTAATGTTATCTTACACCTTAGCCTAGCTCATTACCGAGTGTTTCTTGGCATACACTCAACTATGAAAATTAAGGACCCTGTAGATCATCCGTTACAGCACTAAGCACAATGGTTTGCAAGGGCTTCTTTAGAGTATGCCTGTCCTCCTCCCCATGCTGGGCAGTAGTTCCTCATCAGCAGGAGATGCGTTACAAGAACCTAAGTAAGTGTTGGAAACTACAAAGAATACCAAGCCTTCTATGTATTGTGTCTGCATCTACAATAAAGTTTAATTTACAAATTAAGCACAATAAGATAGTGATAATAAAATACAACATTTATAAACATGCACTGTAATAAACATCCTTGAAAACCTATGAATTATTTCTGAAATTGTCCACCTAATATTTCTAAGCTGGGCATAATTTAGTGTGACACAAATTTCTAAATGGTCTTATTAATAAAAAAAAAAAAACTCAGTGTTAGCTATTGGGGAAAATTCTGAAAGATCAGAGAAACAGAACAAGCCACAGCCAACCTCACCTTGCCAATTCCTCAGCTGATCTTGTTTCCTCAAACTGAAAGCCTCTGAGTCCTCACCCAAATGGATCTCAGCCGAACTGCTGCTCAAAAGCCTAAAAGCTTAAAAAGCTAAAGTTCCTGGTCCTCATGCCTTATATACCTTTCTGCTTCCTGACATCATTTCCTGGGATTAAAGGCATGTGTTTTTCCCAAGCAAGACATGAAATCTCAAGTGCTTGGATTAAAGGTGTGTGTCACCATGCCTGGCTGTTTCCAATGTGGCTTGAACTCACAGAGACCCAGATGGATCTCTGCCTCCAGAATGCTAGGATTAAAGGTATGTGTGCCACCAGTTTCTGGCCTCTATGTCTATCTAGTGGCTGTTCTGTTCTCTGACCCCAGAGAAGTTTATTAGAGTGCACAATATATTGGGGAATATAATATCACCACAATCTAGTGAAAATGAAATCCCAGAAAGAGAATCCATGGATGAAGGGGCATGCTCTGATGCCCTTTCTTGTAGGAAATAATGGTAACAGTGGGTCACAAGTGCATTAAGGCAAAATGCAAAATGTGGGCACTGAAGAGAATCTTCAAGGGCAACTTGTTTGTAACTTACTGAACCCTAAAATCCTCAGTCTTGATGGCCCCTGAGGTCGAGGCTCTCCAGTGCCTGTTGGAAAACCCTCTGGCCCTTTGGAGTATTATTAGCTACCTTATTAGCAATTCTATCCCTAATAATATTTGATCATAGATTATATGCTGAAATAAAAACTTGACCCAAGACAATGTATAGGAAGAGCTACCATACAGGAAAGGGGGTTCCAGGACTGGAGTGAGGTAGTATTGTGCCAGAAAAGGTGCACAGACCTTGGGAGGCAGAGAGAGGAGCCTTGGATCCAGAATCAAGACCTGCCTGTGGTGAGTGAACTACCGTATAGATAGGAACGGGGGCCAACTGAAACCATCTTGCTCAACGGTTTTCAATTCTGGAGATCAGTTTGGGGTTCAGTAAGGAAAAAGAAAACAGAAAGCAGAAGAATGGTGAGTGATCCTAAGGTGGCTCCTCTTTATGTTTTTGCCAAGATGCAATTGTCTACTAACCTGGCCACCAACGCGTCTGTGGGAAGGACAGTTTCCAAGGCGGGACCAGGGTCTGCCTGTGTCTACAGGTGAGTACCCAGAAAGCCTGGTTGAGATAAAAAGCAAACGAGTGGGGGTCGGGGGAGCCGCGTGCATATGCAGAAGTTGCTCCATCACTGCGTGGACAGGAGCTCAGGGACAAGGGGGCTTACTAAAAACATTCAGAGAGGTCTTTGCTATTCGCTGCTTTAAGCTAACACCCCCATTGGGGAGCACAGGCTTAGCAAATCTAGCTTTGTGTGTGTTAATTGCTGCGGTAGATGTAAGAAGCATGACAGGTATTCACTCAAGCAGAAAGAGCAGAATTTCCCAGCCATCTTCCACTCATTTTATTCAAAATTGAAAGGAGAGGCTGCTGTCAGCTGGGGCATTTTGCTCTGCATAGAAAACCCAAAGCCTTCATCACTCCCCCCCCCTCCCACCCATGGCTACAGGCAGCAAACCTCAGAAAGTGGGCACGGCATTGGCTTCCTTCACATGGTCCTTATAACCATCAGAAGCCCTAATGTTA
Source organism: Peromyscus leucopus (assembly GCF_004664715.2). Classification (NCBI taxonomy): domain Eukaryota; kingdom Metazoa; phylum Chordata; class Mammalia; order Rodentia; family Cricetidae; genus Peromyscus; species Peromyscus leucopus. Next base: position 51,214,141 of record NC_051066.1, on the reverse strand, counting down.
AATTTTGCTTTGAAACCATAGCAGGAAAAAAAAAAAAATGCTGCATAGACTTGTTTGCTTAAGCAGTTTTTCAATAAAAACAAAAGCACCCAGAGGCCAGTAGAATAGTGTGAGACACTTTGGTGGGAAATAAAAGCTGTGAAATAATGACAATAACAACATGGTGGTCAAATTTACTCCGAGTTTATTATCTCAGACCACCGTAAGTAAATACTGTAAACTGGGCAGTCTAAATAACAGAAATGTCTTTCTCACAGTGCTGGAGGCTGAGAAATGTGTGATCAAAGGCTCTACTGATTTGATTTCTGGTGAGGAATTTTTTCTGGCTTATAGGAGTTAGCCTTCTCACTGTCTCCTCACATGCAACAGAGAAACAAAGAAGTGAAGAGAAAAGAAGAGAGGAAGAAAAGGAAAAGGAGTGAGGTAGTATTGTGTCAGAAAAGGTGCACAGACCTTGGGAGGCGGGGAGAGAAGGAGCCCTGTATCCAGAATCAAGACCTGCCTGTGGTGAGTGAACTACCATATAGATAGGAACGGGGGCCAACTGAAACCATCTTGCTCAAAGGGAGAGTAATCTTGATGGTGTGTGTGTGTGTGTGTGTGTGTGTGTGTGTGTGTGTGTGTGTGTGTGTGTGCATCTGTGTGCATCTGTGTGCATCTGTGTGCATCTGTGTGTGTGTATGTGTGCATCTGTGTGCATCTGTGTGCGTGTGCAAGCCCAAACATATTTGTGCAGGTGCAGATGTATGTGTGCCCAGGTGTTTGTGGAAGCTGGAAGGCAATTTCAGATACCCTTCTTCAGATGCCACCCACCTTGATTTATCTCCCTTCCTCCCCACCTCTCTCTGTGTAGCCCTGGATGTCCTGGATCTCGCTCTGTAGACCAGGCTGGCCTCAAACTCACAGAGATGCGCCTGCCTCTGCCTCCTGAGTGCTGGGATTAAAGGTATGTGCTGCCACTGCCTAACTTCACCTTGATTTTGGAGACAGGGCCTCTCCCTGATCTGGACATTCAGTAATCACACTCCTGGGATCATCCACCTGTCTGCCTCCCAAACACTATGATTACAAGCGTGTGCAGCCACACTCAACACTTTTGATGTGACTGCTGGGGACTGAACCTCAGGTTTACATGACAAGACGCTTTCACTGGTGTTTCTCTTTATAAGAGCACAAATCCAGTATGACCAGGGCCTCACCATCAGGACCAGACTTAACCTTACTTACTTTGTAATAGGCCTTATCTCCAACTTCAGTCAACACTGAGAACTAGGGCCTTGAAATTGTAGTGAGACACAATTAGGCCACAACACTTATAATATGCTTGCATTATAAAATGTTAATCATATATATAATACAAAATATATATAGTAGTTTTATCCTATCAATCCAATGAAAAAGGTACCCCAATTATTCCCATTTTATAGAAGAGGAAACTGAGGCTCAAAATATTAGCATCCTTCCCAAGGGTGCACAGCTGTGAGTAATGACTTTATTCATGTGCATGAAGAGTTTGCCATACTGAAAGTATTGCTGATACTTCCCTTGATCCTTGTAGAGCAAGACTTGGCTGTGTCAAGACCCTCAGGGACTCCAAACAACTAATGAGCCTTGACACCCATGATTAGGAGAGCTATATCGGAAATATTTGATGCTCACACTCTCTTCACAACTGAAAGTTCGATTCAAATGCACAGCTTCGTTTCTTCTTGATACTGTGTACCCAGTTTTGCTTCAACTATATATTAAAGCAATGTTTGGGGAGACTGTCCTTTTTATCAAGTATTCAGACAGTTTCTTGTTCCCAAAGTGTTGAGAGAGAGAGAGAGAGAGAGAGAGAGAGAGAGAGAGAGAGAGAGAGAATGTGAATCAAGTGTCTATAAATAATTACAATGCAAAGTAATATATGCAAATAATCAAATGCAAAGTAATATATGCTATGGCTATTTGGGAGCTCGGATGGTAACAAGAGGGTCTGGTCTGCAGGTCACACAGACCATCAGAGAAGATGTTGCACCCAGCATGACTCTTGAGCAATAGAAGGCATTTGGCTGGGAACTTCTGTAAGAAACGGCTGCATAGACCTTTGCAAGGGAGGGCATGAAGCTATTAGAAGCTACACCACACATGGGGTACCACAAGGGCTGAAGGAGGCAGACCAGAAGCAATAGCATGTAGGACCTAGCATCTTATATGGGAAAGGGGCCAAATCACAGATCAGAAACAATTTCCTGTGCTATTCTGCAGAGTGTGGATGTTGCTGCTGCTGGGAAATGCAGTCTTACGCCCAGAACAACAGGACAAGATTTGTGTTTCTGAAGGATAATTATAGGGAAGACAGATTTTGAATCAGCAAGTTGAAGACCAGAGACAATTGCTGTCGATTTCAGCAAAAAACACTGAAAGCCTGAGTTTGAGTCAAGTAGGGAGTTAGGTCAGGCATAGTGGAGTCTTGGTACTTCTGATCTTGACTTTGGAAGTAAATCCACAGGTACTCAGTGTCAGAAAAGGAAAACTGCAGCTTTCTCCCGTTATCTGACTACAGGTAAGTATTCTTGGGCAGTACCAATTCTTCTCCATACTAACTTATGACAGATATTCTTTACACACGGTTCATTGTCACAAATTATACCAGTAGACAGTCACACTCAGAGCTCTCTGGCTGCCAGTGGGAGCCAAGCACAACTGATACATGACTGAGTAGTTTACATTTTATTATAGTTGAGACCCCCTGTATTTTTTCAGACTTTTCCTAGCTCTGTTGCTGTTGTCAAGAACGAGCTGGATGGGAGGAATCCCACAGCCATGGTTCTTCTTGTCTCTGTCAGCACCCTGGATCTGTTCACCAGCATCCCTTGACTCCTCTGCGCCACTCCAGCTACGTCCAGGGACAGACTCTCCTCCACTGGGCTTGAGGTCAATGATGTCTCTTGATTACATAAGGTTAGAAATTTTCAAAGAAAACGTATAGAAGTCTGGCTTCTTGTTGTCATTCAATAAGGAGTAGCATCTATAGGTTTTCTTAGGTAAGACACAGCTTTCTGACTTTATGACAAAATAGTGTGGCCCCTTGGAAGAGTTCTTACATTGCTCCTTTCTTAGGCTTCACTTCCTGTTTGGCTGTCAAGGGACTCAAGTAAAATGGTTCATTTACCTGAGACGCATATTAAAGTTTATTTTGGTTTCCTCCACACTCATTCTCCCTTCCCTCACTCCTCTTTCCTAAGCGTATGGCACTCCAAATCCTTTCGGAGAAGAAAATGAGTCATAAGCAACCTCTCATTGATAAATGCTTCTCAGTTGAGTTTGGGGTGCCCACTGAATTGTCCGGGACAATTGATCAGGGTTCTGATTCTTGCTTTCCTATCCAATTCAGTCTGTCTACAACTCATTCACTGACGAATTTCAAAACTATACATTTGGGAATGGAAACCTACTGCTACCTGGGACCGTGGGCTCTTGAGCTGGCAGCCTGTCCTTCCGGACCTGTCCTCAGTGGCTGTCCCAGGCAGTAGACTGCACCTCTGTCCCCTGTTCTAGGCCCCCAGCACTCTTTCATTGTGCATTCTTTGTTTGCATCTGAAAGGATCCCTCCAGTGTTGGGCTCGTTTTAGAGCTGGAAATACTGGCTTCCTCTGGGTTCAGAGACCCCTCCAACCTCGGCAGACCGGTTGCCTCACTTTCCCTTCCTCCTGCCGGTGTTCTTGACAACTGTTGTATTAATAGCCGGCGTGCAGACTTGTCCTGTGCCTGGACTGTGCTCACTGCTTCTGCTCTATTGTGCCACTGCGCTCTCCCCACACACCTGGAGTTCGGGGAACAGCATCACCATTGCGGGTTTTCTGAAATGAGGTCTGAGACTCAGAGAGAGTCTAATGACAATTCAGAGACAGGGAGCTAAGTTCAAATCCACATAAAAAGTGAAATTGAGGCCCACCCTAGAGTCTCACAGCATCCTTTACCCCAGGTGTGTCATTTCAGAAGCGTGCATGGCAAGTCCTGACCACCACAGTTTGCGATGGTAGACTGCATCTACTACTCTGCGTAGTTACCGGGAAGAGGTGGGCTGTTTCCTCACATGCTTCGCCTATGTCTGGACTGTTGTTAATTCTTCTTATCACGTTTGACTGGAGTATAAATAGGATTTTCAGGGATGAAAGTCGACTCATGCTCACTTCTGCTAGTGTTTGTATGTATCATAAAACTCCATTGTATGTGGTTTATATTTTATGATTACAGGAAAACACTTCCCTAAAAAACAAGATCCTATGCCTTCAGAGAGTCATGTGGTTTTTGCTCAAAGAGCCAACAAGCACTTCTCTCTGTGCCCTGAAGACTTCTCCACTAGAAGATACATATATTAAATGCTCAGAAACAACAAGAGAAACCATGTTTATCATGCATATAAATATCACAGTGGTGATGGCCATTACATTTAGAGCATTTCACATTTCACTATTGTCTATCTGATCTACCCCATCAGGACCAAGCCCCCAAGTATTCTGAAAGAATTCTTTTATGGTAGTATAAAGGAGACTATGTTACAATGGAAACAAGAAAAATGATTTAAGTGCAGAATCTCTATGAGGTTATGTTGTCTTGAGTATGTGTGCTATTGTTTTAACCAAATGAAAATAGCAAGCTCTCCTATATTTTAAAATCTCTCTCTCTCTCTCTCTCTCTCTCTCTCTCTCTCTCTCTCTCTCTCTCTCTCCCTTTTCAACACACACACACACACACACACACACACACACACACACACACACACAGAGTCTTAGCTCATAATAGACATATGTCTCCGAATGGGTTAAAAATAAACACAAGGCCTGGAAAGGCAGAAGCAATAATGACAGTTTTGAAGTTTCTCGTACCTGTTGTGACAGGAATAACAAATTAATTGGGACTATAACGGATTCTTTGTAAAGGTGAAGTAAACACACTTGACTGTATATTTTTCACCATCAGTTAAGTCTCAATTGGTTCTAAAAATAAACAGAAGACATTGAACAGTTTTAATGGATTCTGACACACAGGTATTATGCTGTCACTCCAGTATAAATGAATCATAACTTTGGACTGCACCTAGGAATTACTACACATTTGGAGAAAATTTATGGTGCTCCAAGCTTTGAATCATGATGTGATATCAAAACTAAAGTCAAAAGAGGAAAACTGCTGGGCATAAATTATGACCCTCAAGCCCTTAAGGATAATGCCATGCAACAGGTAGAGATGCTGGAGAGCTTCGGGATGGACCAGTGGTTATCCTTGGTGCTGAAACAAATTGATCCTTCTGAAAGCGATTTGTAGACAAACAACAACAAAAATCCACGCTTGTACCCATGATAGAGACATTTAATTTTTTGCCTGGGTCCCTGTATCCAATTAGACTAGACTCACCCTGAGGGCATGAGTATGTTTGTGATGCCCAGATTTTGATTTTCAAGAGACAACCAGTCTCCAGGCCAGCCCACTTGCTGAACTGACTATACGAGTAGACTGACACAGTCAAACTCATTACCTCCGGTCACATAGATGCAAATCAGAACCTCAACCTGTTTAGGGGAACAGTTGACATTGTCTAGGCATTGCCTTGATGTCAGTGACTACTCACAGAGAGAAGACTGTGATGAATAAGAACATTCTGAGACTCTATGTAGGTCACAGGAAAGTATTAAGTGTTCACGTGTGTATTTGACTGATAGATACTGAGTTTTAGAGAGCGTAGAGCTATCATATTCAGGTAGCAGGCCATCTTTCTGATGCACTTCTACTACATCATGGAAACTGTGATACTGTGCATCTGTCCAGTATTCAATATTTTTCTCAAGGCATTTCATGAGCAGTTCCTTCTCTACCTTTGGTAAAGCAACAGGTCTGGCATGTTACTCCCAATTGTTGGCTGAGAGACAGAGAGGTGTGTTATTCCAACGCTGGTCTTTTGCCTCTTCTAACATGCAAATAGCACTAAATGTTGCAACTAGTCAACAGGGCAGACCTTCGGAACCCACCAATAGAGAGGAAAGCTCTAAGGCTATGATAGGTATGCACAAAAAGGAAATTGGGGATTCATGCCCGGAAATGCCTGTTGGTTCAAGAGCCCCCTTCCTGTGCATTGGCTACAGAAAGCTGGTGTATTGAGCCCTCTTCCTCTGCAACTTCCTGTAGCCAACTACAGAAAGAAGGCTGGTGTATTAAGTCAAACAGCTCTCCACTCTCTACTTTGGCTCACTGTGTCTCACAGTTCGAAACAACCCTGCTAGTCAACTCTCTGAGTCTATTGATTTTCTAAGATATTTTCAAACACCCCAGCCTCATCTCTTGTAGAACAGTGTAAAAGACTAACCAGAGGGTACCTTTGCAGAGGGCTGGTAAGTTGATGGTCCTCTGATACTTGAAGAAAAACATTGCCCAGAGGGCCCTCATCTTTTAACGGTTATTTTATTCCTTACCAAATACATTCCCGTGACACCCTTCTGGGTTGTCAGCTTTGATCTTCTGGACCACTGTTTTTCTAGAAGCATCCTAAGATGGTGACCACACATTTACAATGCTCACTTTGGCTTCTCCTAGTTTTAATCCATCCCTCGTGGCTACTTGTACGGTTTCAGTTTCGATGCAGAAGCTTTCTGCATTGACCTTGTACAGTTATAAATGTTTTAACATCCATAAAAGAATAAAAATGTGCGTTCCCATAAAAAGCAGCAAACAGAAAATGCAGCGAACAGTAGGAAGATTTGAGTCCCTGCAACACCATGCTCCATAAGGCGGCTGTTACTGTTGCATCCCTGAACTTAATGGCTTGAGAACCTGGTTCTCGCAGGGCATTTTAGAGAGCATTATATTAGCGTGACTGTCGGGTAGTCTGACGCTTGCTTCCTTTTATTTGCACTGGGAAGGAGATCATTTTCTGGGCTCCTTCAGAAGGGGAAGCAGGGCTTTGTAGCCCCTTTAACCTGATCACCTACGCTGCACCCCCAAAAGCAAACTGCTGGTGTGGGGACTCACAGCTACTCGCGTCCTCAGCTTTGGAAGTTTTGCCGCTGTTTGGAAAGTATGCTCTTTATGCTCTAACCAAAGTGTCCTGGTATTTTGTTGTTGTTGTTTCTAAGATGAAAAACTGCTGCAGAATGAAACAAAGCGTTTAAAGCTTCATAAAAGGTTGTGAGTTCATTCCTTTCTCCTTCTCGGGGTTATAAACAGGGCTCCTGGAAAAAGCTCCTCTCAGAGCTGAGAGACCTACCAGGCGTTTAAAGGGGTAGCACCTTCGCTTGTCAATTTCAAGAACAGCGAATGATCCTGGAGGGCTATTTTTATTTTTTTTTCTCCCTTTAATCAGCTGTAATTTTCAGCTCTGATGCTGGCTGACAGGCTTCATCTCAGACCCTAAGCAGCATGTTATGTTTCTCCGTCTTCATCCCTGTGAGATCCGAACAAGGGGGAGGAGACCTGAGACTGAGCTGACAGTGGACATGGACAGACTCTTACCCACCTAGGGATGGCACCACAGTCTAGAGGGTGTCGGGGGCGGGGGGCGAGGAAGCCCATGTGCTGAGACATTTTGCGTTTTTCCTTCTTCCTTTCATTCTTCCTTCCTTCCTTCCTTCCTTCCTTCCTTCCTTCCTTCCTTCCTTCCTTCCTTCCTCCCTTCCTTTCTTTCTTATCTTCATACAGGCCTCCTTCTCCTCCACCTCTCTCAAGTTCTTCTGCACTCTTTTCTCATCCTCTTGGAGTCACAGGCACAGAAGCCATGAGTCTTGGGGGCACACGGAAAGGTGCACACCTGCATATATACACATACATCTTTTGCCCTGAACAATTATCATACATTGAGGGCTTCCTGGGTGCCAACCCGTGTTCCATGCTTTCCAAAACTCTAGCCACTGGAGTCCAGTGGGTCCTTTCATCACGAATACTGGTCTCATTTTACATGTCAGAAAACTGATAAAACTGTGAGGGGTGGGGCTAGTTGCAGGGAGAGATGCTTCGGCCTTGGTTTGACTGTGCAGCACAAGACTCCTTCCCTGTCAGGGAGGGCAGCTGAGGCGGGGAGAGGTGGTGTTCTTTGGGGATAGGTATGAGGGTGGTTCCTGGGGGGAAGGGGTCACTCTAGAATTCCCTACCAAATGTCAAATGATAGAAAGACAGGAAGAGCCGTGGCTTTCACTCAGAGACCCACGTGTGTATGCACCAACTTCCTTACATGCTCAATGCAAGACCATCTTTGTCTCCTGCCTCTCCCCATGGGCAGGGCTGCCACTTAGCTGGGCACACTATTTTAGCCTAAAATATATAAATGCTCATGTCATTTAGAGAATTTTTAAAAAACATATTTGTAATTGAAATGGAATAATATCACCTTCCCCTTCCCATTCTTTGTTCCAACCCCTCCCAGCTTCCTCCCTCCAACCCCCCCCATACACCCTCCCCAAGTTGATGGCCTCTTGTTCTTTGATTATTATTATTACATAAACGTGTGTACGTACATATGTGTATTCACAAATACAAACAAATACAACATCTGGAGTCCATTTTTGTTGTTCATGTGTATATGCTCTCAGGGCTGACCACTCTGCACTGGACAACCAATAAGGAAGCTAATTCTCCTTCTCCCAGTATCACTAGCTGCCTATGAGTGAGGGGCAGGAACTCATGACATTTTCCCCCTTCCACGTTAGCATGTCCATTAATACTGCCATTGTTCTGGTCTTGTTTATATACTCATTTTTTATGAGAGACTCTCATGGTGAACATTCTGGTAGTCTAACTCTTACAATCTTGCCGTCTGCTCTTCTGTGACGTTCCTTGAGCCACAGATACAGGAGCTCTGACATAGATGTATCCACTGGGTCTTGGCTCATCATGATGTGTTGGTCTCTGCATTGTTCCAGTTGTGGTTTTCTGGGGTGCTTTCCATTTGCTGTAAAGAAAGATGCTTCTTCTTTGATGAGGGGTGGTAGCTCCATTCATCCAGGAAAAGTGGCTTGAGTGAGCACCCATTTGGAGAGTTCTTATATGTTGAAGTCATTAGTTTTTGAAGTATTCATTGCATTTCTGCCTTGGCTAAATGTGGGTAAAACAGAAACATGAATTGCTTCCTGTTTAGAATGAAAGAGGCAAGAAAAAAAGTAAGATACATTAATTTTAATGATGAAATGGTCGGTGTGTACACAGGTAACATACTCCTCCAGTTTGACATCATTGTATGGTTAACTCACATTGTCTCAAAGGTAGGTCCAATAGCATCCTAGATCAAATAGGATGAGCTAAGAAACATTACCCTTATTCTAATGGGTGCTCAGTGATCTGTCTCTCCAGTCTGCATCCCGTTTTCCCTCCATCTAATTATTACAAAACAAACACCAGAAGATAAGCAATTGGTTAGCATCCCTGTAGAATCTTTCCTTGGTTAAGTTGGTACAACTTGAGTACAGAGCTCACTCCATGACAAAACACTTAGATTCATGTGTATTATATATTGAATATATATATATATATATATATATATATATATATATATATATATATTTCTTTTTAAAAATATATCTGGGTAGGTGAAAAGTCCTACAATGTTGAGAGTTTTAGCTTTCATTTTTGTGCTAGTTTTTTTCACTGGTCAGATTTCTCTCCTAAGTTACAGTTCAGGATCATTGCTCACTTTCTACTCCAATCAAGGATAATACATACAAGAGCTGACACAGGGTACACAGACCATTTTGCTTTTTGGTTATATTTTCAGCTCAAATCTTCCAGCAACCAAACAAGGCCACAGATGCAAAACACTACCTTGAAGAAGGAAAATGACCTAATGACTTTTAATTAAAGAACCCTTGAAAAATCACATGTTCGAATAACTACCCCACACCTTAAAAGAATCACACTCCAGTGTGATAGTAATCAGACACACATAGCTGATCATATGTGTAACCCTCGTGTCGGGATTAGAATCCTGTAAATAATAGCTGTATTTACAGTTCGAATTTGGTTGGCAATTGATTTTTCTAAAACACCTGAAGCCAGAAAAATACATTTTAAAAAAAAAAAAAAAAAAAAAAAAAAAAAAACAGACCATAATTTAGCTTGGAGACTATTTTAAAATTACTCTGGTGTCCTCCAAACTTCAAGATCTTTTGTTTTCATAAATTATAAAAGGGCAATGTCACAGACAGACACTCATCTGTGTGGCGCCCAGGATCTGCTGACAGCTCTGATACACACTCAGTGTGGCAGGTTGGGAGCTGAAAGTTTTATCAATAAATATGACTCTAATCACTTCATGTTGACAGTCAAGGTAATGGCGTTTAGCATCTCAGAAATACACACCTCTTCCAGCCACGCTCAGACTTGAGTGTTGAAATCCACACTGTAGGAAGCATCTCATTCTTCCCTCCCAACAGAAATTTCACTATAATGTACCTGACAATTCTTGATAATGATCCTGTTTTGAGACCATATTTCTTGCTTGCATTTTACCCTCACATGGGGCTGTACACCTTCTGTACAGAGCTCATGGAAGTAAGGGTTACTATATCCTTGTAAATATGCTTCCCAAAGAGCTCAGACATGGGCACCATCACTGCCTCTCTGGACCCCTAACGGTAATTATATCAATGTTTTAAAACATAAAAAAAAAAAAAATGAGCAACACAAAGCCAGAGAAACCAATTCTCCAGACAAGAAGAGTAGCAGGGGTGGAAATTAAGGGTGCTTTTAAAAGAAATCAATATTAAATTTTTTTGTGTGAATTAATTTAAAAATAAATGGCTGCTTTCCTGCTACCCAGACTGCTCTGATGGACCCATTTTTTTTTTCACTTCCCTTTCATCCTTCATCTGCATGTCCAACCTCTACCAAGGAAGGTATTTTATATGGATAGATCCAAGTATTATACGTAACTAATTTAAAAATCCATTATTTTTATTTATTTTAAATATGTATTTGTGTTTCATTTCTCTTACAACTTATATTTCATAGCACATTTGTATATCTAACATCTGATATTTTAAAGGATTTTTTGCAGGGTTGTTTTTTTTTTTTTAATACAAAGATAAAGTAGTAGCAATTGAAACCCACATCTGTCTGGTAACTTGGGATTTGTTTTTAGTTTTGGATCTTGGTGGGATAGAACACCTGTGCAATTAATGCTTTCTGAGTAAGAGTTCTGCTGAAGACATTCTAAATGTCAATGACCTGGGTTGAAAATGTCAGTAAATGCAGTAATTTTGTATCTCTTTACTACTAAAATTTTACTTCAAGGTCTTCTGGTGTGGAGTTCCAGCATATTTGGTGTCCACACTCAGCTTGACAATATTTTCAGTGTCTGAAACATGTTGTATTAATCTGACCAGACATGGTCCCTTAACCATGTGGCATACAAAGGCAAAACCCAGGGGAGGTGCTTGCACCCCGGAATTTCAGAATGGTGAGCCAGTTCCCACATGGCAGCAACTATGGGAGAGAGTTTGGCAGATGACTATTGAGAACCAAGTCTTCCCAACAGCTAAACTAGCCTTTCCTCTTTGGAATCTACTAGCCAAAATAGAAATGATATTAAAATGCAACCAAAGAATTCTCAGAAAAAAAAAGTAAGAAAGGAAAAAGAAAAGAAAAAGTTTAAAGAAACCGACTTATATGTAAAAAGATCAAGAAAGATGAGGTAATTTTTAAAAGCCCCGTGCTTGACAATAATTCTTGATCTCTGCAAAATCCATTTTATTCTTATAATGACCTTCTCTTTTCATAAAGAAAATACTTTCCCTCTCTGCTTTACTGACCAAACTGTAATGAGAAAATAAGAAGTTTAATGCCGGTGGGTTATTGTTACTTTTTTTCCCACCTGAAAAAGCTGGGAAAGAATTGGCTCCAATTAATGCAGAGGCCACTTTATTCCTGTTAAAAATATAACACGGTTAATAAAGTGTTAGCTGGAAATAAAAATGTAAGTACGGTGAATTGCAAATGTAGGCGCAATACAGAGTGGTTACATACACCCATGTCGACTTCTGTAGTGAAGAAAAAATATCTATGATGCTCTCAGTGAATGGAATTATATGAGAATGTACTAGAACGCACTTCAATTTTGGAAGCTTGTGATTTCAGACTTTAATGCCTGCACACAAAACTGACTTTAAAAAGCAAAGGTTGGAAACAGATAAAGCAACATTTTGCCTAAAGTTCATTCATCAAAGGGCCGCATATTTTGAAAAGGGTAAAAGCACTCCTAAACCCATCAGGGATAAGCAAAGGCTATATACTATAGATTATTTTAATCCCCCAGCTAGATATAAAAGGGATAATTACATATTTGTGGTTGAAGCCATGTGGTAGAAAAATCAATACAACTTTTTTGTATGACACTTCATTAGTGTGAAAAATTTTAAAAGCTGAGAAGAAGTGCCTTGCAATTAAATGCCTCTGCTACTTCAGCTCCAGTAATGGGTTTGTATTATTATCTAGTTTATTTGAAATAGTGGCTGCACTATAGAAGTAATTGGAAAACATTGATTATGCGCTTGTATCTGGAAAGCCTGGCAAATCATTACAGGGCCCGGCAACAGTTAGTTAGCCTTACTAATGAAGCACTAATTGCTGTAAGTAGGTTAACATGTTAGTGAAACTAGAGGGGATAATAGTTCAGAAAATTCTGAAGGATTTTGCCAAACATGTATTTCCATTTATTTACCAAAGATAGAAGTCCCGTGGGATTTTTCCTCTCTTCCTTTTTTGTTCTGTTTGGTTTTGGTCACGACACTCTGTTGGAGAGGAAAAGGCAGCCTGGATGAAGTCTGCATAACCATTTGGCTTGAAGTGACTTCATTTCCTTCTATACCGTCTGTCTGTTGACCAACCTAGTTTTCGCAGATGGGACTGAGCCACCACTAGCATGATGCCTTGAGCAGGTTTGGGGGTCTTCCAGTTCAGAAACAGTTCTGACACCCCTCTCTTGGGTCAAGGGCTTTGCGCTTTCCTAGTGTACGACCTCCCTGGGGTTACATTGCAACCTCATTGTCCTACATTCATAGCAGCTAGCGGTTTTTAACTTTTATTTTTTTAGTTTAGTTCATGAGATTATTTCAAGGAACTCAAAGGCCTTGTTAGTTGGAAAGAGAATTTTAAAAAAAAATTCACTGTGAGGTTCTTAGGAGGAAAAAAAAAAACCTATCAGTGTTAGAGGAAATATTTCATAAGTACCCCAGGAAACAAAAATAAGGAAGTTTGGTGTCGAATAGCAAGCAAACAAACAAACAAACAAACAAACAAACAAAAAAACAGGAACACTTGAAATTACCCAATATCCACTGACCGAATGGTAGATAAGTAATTAAGTAATTGTATTATGGTCACATAATGGACTATTATGCAGTAGGGAAAAATGAATGACATAACAGCATAGGTACACACACACACACACACACACACACACACACACACACACACTGAATGAATCTTAGTGTTGGATGAGAAAATCCAATTCCAAAGACTGTATGACATGGTAACGTTTTATAGAGCCCCAAACAAAACTGAATAGCCATAGTGATACGTACATATATAGAAGCATTGCCTTAAAGGGATTCATAAAATGTGTCAGTAAAATGTTCAAGACAGTAATAGTAAGTAGGTCCTTCAGAGAGGTGGAATGGAGAACAGAGCCATCTGAGATCGTTGGTGGGATTGTCAGCGGGTATCTTAATATTGTGATTTATAATTAAAGTTTATGTTGCAGATGTTCTTTCGTACACAAGCAAAAAAGTTTAAGTAGAATCACTATCCTCTACTGACCTAAAAATGACATCATCTTGTCCAGTCAAATTACAAAGTCTTCTAAATCACCAGAGAGAAAAATGCCACTTTAAAATAGTTGTACTTTTTTTTATTTCATTATTGACAATATTAGAATAAAAAAACTAAAAAGGAAGAAAAATGTGTTTAATTCAAAAAAAATCTATGTAGAATATTTTGTAAAGAATTCCCTTGTTTGTCTATAACTTACTTATAGAAATGGGGACTCACTATTTCTCTTTGCAGTGTTTGGTGTTCTTTACCAGCAACTTTGGGGCACTTCACAGTTTATGTATAGATAATAGATCTAGAAAATAGTTCTTCAGGGGCAATTAAATAGACAGTAGTGATATCAAAGTTGAAAACAGAAAAGTTCCTGCATATATAATATGAACCACCAATACAAAAGGAAATTGAATAACATCATCCCTGTAAAGCGTGCAGCAAAGTGTGGGCCAGTGGGAGATGGGAGGTTAATGTGCTCCATCTTCCTTTCCTTGCTTGGTCCTCCTTGTTTTTCTGTGCCACTGCGGTGAGTAGCGTATAGTAGGTGTACAGACATGTTTTCGTAAACCTACTGGAATAGATCATTTATCTGAATGCCAAAAGTAAAGGTTTACAAACGACAGGAGAGCGACCCTCAGGAGGAAAACCCAGCTTCCCGAATTTCTGTGACCAGTGACAATACACCCCTGTGAAGCAATCCCAGGACTTTCTAACATGGGGGCTGGTGGTATTCTCTTACAAAATGCAGCTCATGGGAGAAGCCACAGAAATTTAAAAAGACCTAAAGTTCAAAATCTTTCCTTGAGCTGTTTAAAAAAAAAAAAAAGCCGAAGTATTCCGGTTTGGAGCTAGTCACCGGAATGTCGCAGGTAAGACGCCAAGGGGTTGCTCCCCACCCTCGCGAGGTGGCGATGAGCAGGGCAGAGGGGACAGTGAGCAGCGAGCAGCAGGCACAGATGAATCTCTGTGACCGTAAGCATGGCATTTGTTCAAGTAAATGATGAGTATGTGTGACATTAGCACCGTGTTCTGTCTCCTTTTGTTTCATTTTCTGTAACAAAAATAAAAATCTGCGAGATCAGCCTTACTGAAATCTTACTTTAAAACATTTTATTGAGTGGTTAGTGCCTGCCCATAGCCATTTTCGGGGAAATGTCAGATTTCTTTTCTGGCAACTGAGTGCCCTGAAGAGACTCCTCCTTTTATTTTCGAGTGAGGTTGGGTGGTGGCACCCAGGTGCCATCAAGGGTGCTGGGTGCCGCAGAGCCCTCAGCTCCCCACGAGCGGTTGTTTCTCTTAACGTTAATAACGTTTTCCCGTTTGGAGTTATTGGAAGGATCTGGCTGGGGTGGGAGGTTGCAAAGAGGGAGGATTATTGTTTAAACGGGACCTGGTTTGTAGCCTTAAGTCAGAAGAGAGCCATTCTGTTTGCGTTCAACATTTCAAAGAAAAGTAACAATGCTCTAGGAGAGCCCCTCTCTACAAGGCAGCTCATTATTGTAAATGTGGGACATGTTTAGACTGCTAAGGAGAATCATAAAAGTACAGCCGCCACCACAAGCTCCTCCAGCAGCAAACACTGTCCTCAGGCCAGATCCATTTCTGGGCAGCTCGGGAGCCTGCAGCCTGAGTGGCAAGCTCACCCGATGAGACCCAAACGGAGCAAGTGGAGTTACAGAGTCTAAGTGTGCACGGGGCACATTATCGGCAAGGTCTTTTATGTTAAGGAAATCATGACACCTGCCAATCTTTCAAATTCCAAAGGGTAAAGCATGAGGCCCGGTAGGCTGTCATTGAACATGACAGGCTTAATGCCAAGTTTATAACAGAGAAAGGGCAATCTTATTGTGGTTTATTCAGTTTTCTGTTGCTGCTTCAGGAGGAAGTCTCGCTGTCTCTCTTCCGTGCTCTCTCTCTTTGTAAAAGCTAATTTAGAGCATTTGAAATACCAAACGGATTCTTTACATATCTCCTGAGCCCCACTCCTCTTCACTACCCCCGGTCTCTCCTTTAGGGAGCAACCCCTAAATCCTTCCAATTTAGCATCGTGGTGAGACCAGCCTGTTTTCAGTTGAGCGTCTCCTGCCATTGTGACAGAGATGTTTCTACCGGCGAACGTTCCTGTTTAATTACTGCGCACACTGTTGCTCCATTTCCGTCCAACCTGCCCCTCGCCTGAGCCCATTGGGCTGAAGAAAGAATTACTCCCTGTGCTGTTCCTTAGCCTTTCTTCTTCAGATCTGTAATTGGCCCTGTGTTTTTGACTTTTTGCTAATAAGCAGCTTACTTTCTCTCCCCCTAGACTCAACCCACCACTTTTGTTTCATGAATTTTACAAAGGATTTTAATAGATGCTTTAGGCTATGCAAAATGTTATATGAAGGGAAGGCATTAATGCAACAGCCTTGACACAAAGGACGTGTGGATCGCTGCTTATCATTATGGTCAGGTCTCAAAATTTTCATTAGTTCTGGAGGACAAAAGAAAAAAAAAAAAACCAGCCCTGCTGTATGAAGGAATATTAACCTGTATTGTGTAACCAACTATAATTGCTTAGCATTTTACATTAACTCTCTTCAGACATGGCCTCTCATTATCTTTACACATACATAATAACTGCTTATTACAGCGGGATACTTCATGCCGATACATGGTGGGTAGGGCTGTGTCAGCACTTCTAACCGGAGACCCACTTCCATGGATTTAAAAGAGCTGTAAAATTTACCTCCAGACTAAAGACTGGTAATCAACTTTTCACCTGGAGAGGGAATTTTTGTTTCAAGTAAAATGAAACAACAACAACAAAAAAAAAAACCCCACTTTTGTTGAGGGAAAAGAGTTGGGTTCGTTTAAATTAGGAATGTAAACAAAAACGGATGAATGTGCTTAAGTCACTAGTGAGTTCCTGAAGCAGAGAATTATTGAAACCTACTATGAAATATGTTTTTGATGATTAAATATAAATAGACGAATGTTAAGTAGCATTGGAATGTGGGCTTTACGGAAATGACCACATGCTCCAGGAAGGCCCTTGTATGCAGTGGTAGAAGAACACAACACATATTTTCAAGATGTAGAACCCATAATTTTCATTGGGAAATAAATTAAAATGCTTATAAATGTTGAATGTTCGAGTTTGTGAAAAGTCATCCAACTATATAAAAACATCTGGGCTTTTTAGAATTATTTCAAAATTCTCTTTTCGGAAAGTCTGAGCAACTGTTGTTGACTCAGGAAAGGGTAAGAATTCGGCAGCACTGATATCACCAACTGCTTGAATGGGGACTTTGAAAAATAGTTGGTCAGGTTGACATATTTTTTTTAAATGAGCCTGCTGCAAGGGCTTGAGTTTCTGGTAGAAGTATCCCCAGGATGAAATTTATTATTTCCATTGGCTTTATAAGATATCCCAAAGTTTTCTCAGTAATCAAGATCTAAGACTATTTTAAAATCATGCTGAAATGATAGGCATGAGATATGTAGATACATCTACACTCTGTCCCATAGCATCCTCAGTTTGTCTGTCCTCAGATAGAATACATTTGTCTGTGTTGGACAAGGCAGCTACAATAATAGAATGTCGTGTCTTAAAGCTACCAGACAATGTCACCCCATGGCCGAATGAGAACTTGCATGGACGTTCTCTCTTGGGTTGAAAGAAATCTCAGAAAAAAATATTTTGAAAATGATTCCAAACCAGGTGGTTCTATAACAGAAATTAGAGCTATTATCTTTAAGTTCATTGTGTTTATGAACAATTCATCCAACAAGAGTGGCAGAAGCAGAGTTTGTGTCCTTAATGTCCATTAACCATCTAATCATGTCATCTGCTTCTCTCTTTACTTCGAAAGCCAACACCAATCTTAGCTCCATTTCTTAGACTGGAAACATTACCCGATATGCCAAGAAAATTTTTTAAAAGATACTCATTTAAAAGTGCTAGGCCACTTGGACTATCACGAGATTTTACTACTGTGTCTAGAAGTGACAGCTTACAGAAGTGGGAACATGGACTGAAAGTGACTCTCGGCACAAATGCATTAATGTGTCTTGGTGGTAGTGCGTAAGAAGTATCAGCCTTGTCCCTAAACTGATGGAGTGAAGGGTTCCTGGCTGACAATGACTGTCCTGTGATGGAAAAAGCTACCACTTGTTAGTGTAGTTCCAGTAAACAGCACGCTGGCCTCACATGCTAATTAGCTGTGGCCCAGCTCGCCTGGGCTGTGCAGAGGCACTCTCATCAGAGATGATTGTCATCAGGTATCACAGATGCCTCTCCTGTGGCTCAGCCCAGGCGGGGGCCTGGTGGGGCTTAGAGAAGGAGAGGCAGGAAGCTGTGCAGAGAGAGCCCCGGGTCTCCGGTGCCTCAGCTGCTGGCTGCAAGCAGCTCGTCATTTCTGCCTGCAGAAAGAAAGAAACAGGGTGAGGCAAGAGGGGTATCCTACCTGTCGAGTATTCCGGGAGGCAGTGATGCAATTCGTTTGAAGGGAGAGGCTTCAGAGCAAAAACCCTGCAACTAAAGCTACTTGGGGGCTCTCCCCCCCCCCAACCTGGGATTCTTGGAGATGACAAATGCTAATTCTTTCAATTCGTTACATATTTTTGAATGGATGTCTGAGTGGGGTAAAGGAACAGGCCTAAAGATTTACAAGCTGCAATCAAAGATGTGGTGAAGAAAATAAAGCCGCATGCCAAGAGGTGTGACTGGAGCCCTAAAGTGAGAACCCATAACCCTGCAATCTTCACCCCCTCCCTGGCAGCCCCACCCTCCCACTTCACCCCAACAACTTCAGGTCTTCCTCCTGACTCCCCGCCCCACCCCACCTCACCCTTCCAGCACCCTGCCCTCAGTAACTGAAATTCCCTCCCTGGGGTTACTAGAAATTCCCTGCTCTAAGGAACTTGACTTCTCTCAGGGAAAAAAAAAAAAGAAAATCCCAGCTCCAACTGTGCTAGACTGCCCACCTCCACATGGCCACACTCTCTCTGCTTTCCCAATTGCTCTGTCTTGTGGTCTTGGGCTCTGCTTCAGTCTTTCATCACGAGTTTTCAGGAGCACTGAAGCCTCAAGAGGCTTCCTTGTCAATCTTGTCAAGTCCTTGACTGTTGCCTCCTCCACAACCCCACCCACACCATGGCTCCATCCACCAAGCCCACCTTGAGAGGTCCAGATCTTCCCCAGAGCTCACTCTTAAGCTCCATATTTATTCAACATGCTCATAAAAAACATTCCATGAGCAAGAGCTACGTAACTTTCTCCAAACTATGAACCCACCCGCCCATGCCTCAGCCTCTTACCTGAGACTCTTCCTCTCACCACAACGCCTGGTGTACTTGCCACCCAGTGATTTCACTCTCCACTTTGCTCATCCACGTCAGAAACAAGAACCTACCCTTCTCAAACCATGTCTCTGGCTTTGTCTCTTCCACTCCATCTCTCCACCTCAGCCTTCCTGAAGGTTTTTGTCTCTCCTTACTGAGCTAATTCTTGTCTCAGACTCATCCTTCATATTATAATCAGTTGGATCTCTCTACAACCTCAAGACAACCGTGTTATTCCTCTTTTCAGATCTTGCTGAGAAGCGAGGCACGGTGTCCATGTCTGTAATCCTAGCTTGGCAGAGGCTGAGGCAGGAGGAGGCTTTCCTGAACTCCATAAGCGATTCCCAAGCCAGATCAGGTTACACACAGTGAGAACTTGTCCCAAACAAAACCAAGCAAAACATTTGACCAGATCCTAGGGAAGGCCGAGCACGCACAGCTCTCTCCAGTGGGCGCCAGCCTCCTTCCCTGGACCTGCCTGAGGCCCCTCCCCACACTGTACCTCTTGTCCAGCTTCCCCACCTCACCACCCACCCCCACTCTGATCACTCATAAGTATTTACACCAACATAGAATATTCTTCCTTGTTTTTCCAGGCTCAGATCAAACCCCGCTTTTCTAGGACCACATTCCTGATATTTCGAACAGAAGAAGAAAATGCTACTTCCTGTGTGCTCCCAGAATCACATTTAAAAATATTTTTTTACTATGTTCGTGTGTCTTGCCTGAAGGTATGTCTGTGCGCCATGTGCATGCCAGGTGCTTGCAGGGTCTAGAAGAAGGTGTCAGATCCCCTGGAACTGGAGTTTTAGGTGGTTATGAGCCATTATGTAGATGCTGAGAGCTGTACCCTGGTCCTCTGGAAGAGCAGCCAGTACTCTTTAATGGCTGAACCTTGTGTCCAGCTCCCATTCCAGCATCATATTTTTTATGTTTCTGTCATAGCTCTAATTATATATTATGAATGTGGATCTATCTGTCCACTGCACTTGACTCTCAAGAAGGCCAAGGAATGCTTTACCTTTGCAACTTCGTATTTGGCTGAGGGCTTGGCACACAGTAGACCCTGATCACCCAAATTAATAAGCAAATGCAAGGATGAGTGAATGGGTATAAATCTTATAGCTTCCTATGTCTTGCAGATGGAGGAAGAAACGAGGCTCAGGGGCCAGGATAGGAGTCCAAGAATCGCTGTTGTGTATCAGTCACACTGCCTGCGCTGTTGACAGGCATGGTCTTGGGGCTTTTCTACTTTGCAATTTAGGCCAAAGTAGACTTGGGAAAGAGTGTGAAGAGCATCCCCACTACTTTATGATCAAAACCAAATGGAGGTTTTCACCAAAACTTGACTAGCCTGTTACCTTGGCTAATTATGGTGCCAACTGTGCTGAGGCTTCTGCTTCTTCCTGCTCCTCAGCCTTTGGGCTGCCATGAATTCCTTACCTATGACTGGTCACCTTGTAACATGCAGGTCTCCATTCATGAGTGAGGCACAGGAAAGAGTTGAGCTTGAGATGGCATTTAGAATGCTGGCCAGAAAACTTGGTTTGCAAATAAACATTTTCACAACCCACTTATTTGTGAGATGTGATGCCTTCCACCAGATGAGTTGAGTAATTGCACCTGGGGTCATTGTGGTACCGGGTAGGCAACCTCAGCAACACACAATAAAGAATGTGTATTGGAGCCAGTGAGGATGTGGGAGACTTGGTTGAATTAAAACTTCTGAATGCTTGTAAATAATATTGAAGGCTGTTTTCCAGCATTTAATTAGGTGAAATATAAGGGTCTTTTTATTTTAAAAACATTTTGGGGTTTTTTTGGGTTTCTTTTTTTTTTTTTTTTTTTTTTTTTTTGGAATAAGGAGGAAGTACAGGGGAAAATCCATGTCTCCAGCTTTGGCACTGAAAACATAGAGGTCTTGTAGGTCCCCCCACCACCAGGGTGTTTATGAAATTTTTCAGGCTCCTATTTAAACTTTACTTTGTCAATTCTCTGAAGTTACAAGGCATACAAAATGATCTAGCAAGGCGATAGATACTGACTCATTTTAACTTGACCCATTTTTCTGGGCTCATCAAAACAATGATCTTAAAGCCCCCTACATTCTTACAGCCACAATGACTGATGGCCAAGGTAGACCACTAAAGGCTGTTTTTAATGTATTTATTTTAAAGACTCTTGATTTGAGTGTGGGTTCATAAGTTTAATGAAAGTATAATCTGTTATTTTTACTAGGGAGCCTTTTTTTTTTTTTTTTTTTTAAAGAAAACCCCATGGTATGTGTTAGAAGAACAAACACAAGACTAAGAATAGGCAAAACTCAGTGGGAGAATGCTTGACCTGTACGCACAAGGAGGCCCTGGGTTTAGTGCCCAGGAGTGGGGGCAGGAGGGGAGGATAATAATCTAAGTTATCAAGTGTTCATCCAATTTATACATTACAGAGTGTACCATTTATGATCACAATGTCACTTACTAACCTTGTAATTCAGAAAGTACTTTCTCATGAGTACATAGATAGACAGATTATATACAGATGCACACATTAGATATAAGCATATATTCATATGGTCACATTTGGATCATAGATCAGACATATAAGGTTGACAGATAAGGATGACAGATAAGTATTATTTCAACCCAGAGAATAGATAACTCAAATTCAGCAAGAGGCGATGAATTGCCTGTGAGTTAAGTAAGTTCCCTTAAGCCAAAAACACTAGACACACGTGCGGCCTGTGTGAGCTGAAAGCTGTGTTCGGAGTGGAGTCTGGATCCTGTAGCAGGTCTGACTGTACAAATTTAAGATCATATCCAAGCCGCATTTCTGGTCCCAAAGCCTGATTTAATAAAAGCAAATCAGCCTTGGCTATTAGCTAAGTAAAGGAAAGTGTTAATTAAGCTCAGCTCCCTGGCCAGGCATACAAGCCTGTAAATCGCCAACATACCTGAGGAATGTGGGCAGGCGACTGCAAATTTGTGTACAAGGGTGGAGTTGCATTCATTTGTTTGCCTGGTGTTCAGCCTGGGGACTGCAAGATGGTAAAGCTTTAATATTAAAAGGAGCAGAGGAGGAAAAACAAAAAGGAGAAAGAAAAGACATGAATAAAAACTGAAAGAAGGCATACAGGGAGAGAGTCTAAATTCTGTTCACTAATTGGCTGCCACTCTGAAGGTGAGTGTTAACTGAGACAGGGTTTGGAGAGTTGCCAAATTATTCTCCAGGTCTTGACTATTACATGACTGCCTCTCTCTCTCTCTCTCTCTCTCTCTCTCTCTCTCTCTCTCTCTCTCTCTCTCTCTCTGTCTCTCTCTGTATGTATGTATGTATGTGTCTGTCTGTCCACAGTGTTCATAGATGAAAAAAGAGTGTTTAGTCTGAACACACATTCTACAATGTATATGTGTCCCCATACACATGCAAACACACTCAAACTGGTCTTTGCATTTAACACAGAAGATTAAACCAAAACTACGATTAAAGAGGACAGAGAAAATACTATCAAGGAGGAGAGTCCTACAATGTTAAATGATTGGGATAATGAAAGCTCAAATATACAGAGTCTTGATAAGCTTGGAAAGTGTAGGGAGGTGATGCTGTTGTTGAAATCTGATTCGAAACATTGACTGAAATATGGATGCTACTCAAAGTGAAGGACTTTGTAAAAAAATCAGGACAAGAAACAAAAGAGCCCAACTTCTAAAGATGCTGGCCACATCATGATCTGCTTCCAGCAGAAAAAATCCACCTTAAGAAAGGTCCAGAGAGCGCAGGAGAAAGCACATCCAGTAGGAGGAAGTTGGGAGCGTGGGTGTCAGGCTGTCAGGAGTCTGACAGCTATGGTAACTACCCTCTAATCCAGCCAGCTCCAGCCACGCTCTCGGCTGACACCCCCAGGACTGACTGACAGCTGAGAAGCAGGCACGTTTTACAGGCTCAAGTGACATCCAGTCTATTAAGGCTGACAAGCACAAAGCAGAGATTTGCCCTGGATGGTTCGGTACTGAAGCCTAGTAAAGGGGTTATTCCAAAGGTCTTAGATAAAGTGTCAGACTCCAGAGCTCAGCATTTGAATTAACCGAGATATATTGTAATAGTATGTGGTTACTGGGACAATGACAGTTCAGATGTTGACTGAAATACGCGCCCTCGGCGAGGTACCGGAAAGGGACTTTTGACGGCTCATGGTGTGCTGACGAAGCCAGGAGGCAAAAAGAAGACCATACCGCGTGCCACGGAGCTGGTTTGATTCGTGGATTTTCCTGTGTAAGGCCAGTGCGATGCAAAGCAAAAGCACTTTTCAAGGGAGATATTCCTTCCTTACCGGCGGTGGGTATCTTCTGGGTTGATCTGGGGTGTTGCCTATCCAGTTTGTCCCTCTATAGCGCATTACTGGCTACTATTTGGTCAGTAATGGGGTCTGGTAGAGGGCAGATAGCTCAGGTTCTGTAGAAACTATCTGGGCTATTATCTAGGTATCCCTGCTAAAAGGTAATAGTTCACCTTTTTCTATTGCTTATTGTACATGCTTTCCAGCTCAATCTTCAATAAGGGGCACTTCAAAGTATCCATTTTGCAGCCACTCAGTGTGAAATCATAAGGATTTTTACTCAGGCCTAAAGGCGAGGGAATGACTGCAATCTGATCTCGGCTAAGCGTGCAATGCCATTCAACCCCACTCACGTGACCATCATCAGCGGCCACCCCCTAAACACCACAGACTTATTAATGCAAGTTTTTTTTCTCCCTATACAGTCCGTCTATAGACGTCAACTAATTAGTTATTTGCAAATATGTGTTCATTTTTTATGTTTATCCGTAACGCTAGATAGGACAGCAATCATTCCATAATGCATTAACAATATTGGCTCCAAAACATCAT
Organism: Peromyscus leucopus; assembly: GCF_004664715.2. Taxonomy (NCBI): domain Eukaryota; kingdom Metazoa; phylum Chordata; class Mammalia; order Rodentia; family Cricetidae; genus Peromyscus; species Peromyscus leucopus. Next base: position 51,190,149 of record NC_051066.1, on the reverse strand, counting down.
ACGTTTTTCCATTTCCATCAGTCCAAAGCTGCGAGGACATTAGTACAGAATAACTTGAAAATAATGATATCAAAAAAGAATCAGAGGGAAAGATTTGATTTTCACTAGAACCTCTTACCAGCAGTCCTGTTTGAGCGACTGTCTCCTAGGCTTCCTGTGTGCGAATCCCACTCATTCGGGTTCAGACTGTCTGCAATGCTGCTTAGGTTCAGTGCCTGAAATTCTATTAGTTTGCATCTCGCTCATTTCCAAGCCACAATGACGAGGCTTCAAACCGCTAAGTCTTGAATTAGTAGCTTGCTCGACCAACATCTTGCGTCTTCGCTTATCCATTCACTGTGTCTCTGATTCCAGGCCTGAGGCTGACAATTTTCTGATTCCAATAGGACCAGCTACTAAAGAATGCGTATTCACCCTTGAACTTGCTATCGTGTATGGGAGCATGAGTAATGTCCTGCAGGGGAGCCCCTTCTCCCTCTCCCCGCTCTTGCTCGCGGCCTCTCTCTCATCTGTTTCTTTCTATGAGACTACTCTAATGCGTATCGTCCGCACGGATCACGTCGACAGACAAAGCGGTAGACACCCAGCCGCAGCAGCTTTCCCCTCTCACGTGTCCTCAGTCGTGTCATCTCGACATCGGCAACCGATTGTGTGACTGTGTAGTTGCCTCACCATAAGTAGGACGTCACTAGCTTTCCAATTTATTTTAAAAATTGTCAACTCTCCTTCGGCCGGACGCTCAACTTCACATCTCTACGAAAGCCTACCCTCGTGTCTCAATAGACCAAAAATCCTCTTCTCTTAGCGAGTTTTTTCCCCAATGATAGTAGGCTTCTCTTGTGCGCCCTCCACAGCAATACAGCGGACCTCAAAGTCTGTGTGTACATCAGGTAATCTCTATATCATTCAACTCATGAAATTTTAGAACCTAGATATAAAAGTCAGAGAAATGTTTCTATGTACAGATAATTTAAATATTTTTATGCATCCTACTGTGATTTAATTTGGTTGTATCTTTTCCTATCTATTTGGCAGTGACTTAGGTGACATAGAATTGGCCCTTTAGCATTATCCATAGATGACAAAAAAAAAAGATTATATATATCACTGATTATTGATTAATATACTTCTATAAACACATTTTAGCGTTTGCCATTATTTCTCATATGCCATGAAATAATAAATGACTTATTAATTTTATACAGTATTGACAGTAATAAGATGTTATTTCATAAATCATGTAGTCACTCTCATTGTAGGATAACTGCCAGTAGAAATATTCAAACAGACTTCCATCATGTCACGCTAGCTGGAGCATCCAAAAGATACCGATACCCAGCTCATCCTCAAACGGCGACAATTCACGCATTCACATGTCGCTTCCTCATCTGTTGAGAACAAAACTATTACACAGTCATCAACCCCAATGGAACACACCTGGCCTGCTATTCCACAGAGAGCTAAACTCAGCATCTTTCGATATGCTAAGGCTACCTATCGCCAAATCTCAAAAACAAATAATAACTCTTTACTTTTATAAGATTCGCTCACTATAAGGTTGCCCTAATGCCCAAGTAAGCACAAAAGAGACAGCATGGCTCATGGAATTATAGTTGCGAGCGTAGTACAGGTCGAGAGCGATGTTGCATTTTTTTTATTTCTATAGTTTTACGGTGAGTATCATACGTACAGTGCGTCTGAAGCTATGACTTGGCCTCTAAAATTAAGTAAAGTTAAGCAGTCACGTTGTGAGCTTTCAGAGAGGAGCACCAGGTTATCGAATTCCACACTCAGAGAGAGATGTCTCCAGAGCAGATACATGAAACTCAGCCAAGGGATCTGACTGCCTTGCTTCTGGTCCTCAGTTCCCAGTACTAGCACACACCTAGGCTCACAGGGACACAGCCATGCAGGCCACAAAAAATACGTAGATTACACACATAGAAGAGCGAAAAGTAAATCACCTCTCTCGACCACGAGTCAGGAGTCCCTAAAACTTATCGTTAAAGACAACAGACGACACGATAGACATTAAAGAACATGGTGAAAAGCAGTATGGTGTGTTCCAGAGAGTCTCCAGTTCAAGGTTCAGATGCACCAGGAGACAAAACTCATCCTTGTGGTATGTTATAGATTATACACTCAAATCGTAGCTGATTAGAAAAGCACTTTCTCACTGAGTTCACAAGGAGTGCTATGAGCATTGAGAGTCTAAAGAAGGAGTTCTGCATGAAGTCATAACCAAACTCTGGATTGATACATCTAGGTATGAAATATAAGCTCTTTGACTTCACTTCATACTTTCTGATCTGAGCTACAAGAAAACAGAGCAAAATCGCTGATGCCCACTAGCAGTGCACCAGACGGTTGCTAGGCCAACGTTACACTCTTAGTGATAGGCAGATGTAACGATCGGCCTCTTGTGAGGTGCATATTTTGCTTGAGAGGCTCATAAGCAAGATGACTGTTCACCTTCAACCTTTCGTTTAAGAAAAGATATGCATTGGAATGCAATGCATGGAAGGAATTATTGAACAATGTTCAAAGATGTTGGGACTGGAGAAGTGAGAGGAATAGAAGACGCAGAAATTCATTCTATCATAAATAGGATGAAACAAATTCTTTGAGCAAAAGGGCAAAACGAATGAGAATCTATGATGATAAGAATAATATGGAAACAGTGATGAAATGAAATGTTGAAATCAATTATCAGAGAACCAATAATTAACAATTATTTCCAACAAAGCTCTAGACTTGTGTATATTTTATATATTCTTAGTTCGTACAGCCGAGCGTTATAGATCCACTGGCCTTTTTCGGTGTAATTAGAGAAGGTCTCAACTACCCAGGCAAGAAACCCAAGACCTCCTTCCTTACCAGCATGCCGTATGCATGATGCTTATCTTTTGTTGACCTCTTTCATGCCCAAATTTGCTTCAAGCGGAAAGGACATTGCCGCCGAAAGCTCCCTCATGCAATAACCAGATAAGATGATTTATCATAGGAGTCATGCTATATAGCAGCACACGATGCCCTGTCAACACATCTATACAATTATAGTTCCTACTGCGGGAGACACAAACTCCCCATCCAGACCACCAAAACCCATCATTATCCCTCGCAGGTCCAGCATTAGAGGAAAGACAATTAGCAAGGGGTCTGTATGAGGGCACATGTGAGTGCGCCAAGAAAGGACAGGAGTAGCTTATGAATCCCTAGGACTGGGATGAAACAGCAGAGTTTCTCATCCGCATCACCACTCCTCGAACTACTAGAAGACACACTGTGCTCGCGACATATGACCATTGAACAGAGATGGTCAGTTTCTGGCTCTGTTAAGTACATCGCACTCCAATCACACAAGAAGATAAGACGCGCAATTGTGAGAAGTATCTTCATTGTGAACGCAGTAGCAACCCTAGCGAGTACCAAGTAGTATCCTGGAGAGTCTGTTTGGTTGACCATGACTATCATTAGTATTGTTTAATACCTCCGAGGAAGCGTGATGCATCCGCTGAAATTAAGCTAGTCGTGTGCCAAAGTAGCGATTTGATCTCCCTCCATAATCCGGCTGTTCGCCCTTCAGGATGTCAAACCTCCTGACACTACTCAGAATACTAACGATTACATGCGATAGCCTCAGAATAACAATCAAACACACCGCACAGCATCGATGCAAACACAGTATAGGCACATATAGACGCACACTCATTCATCCCACTTCCTCCTTTCTTCAACCGTGATCTGAGCTAATAATATGTTACTCCCAGAAGATCTTCGATTGTCTCCTTATAACATATGCAAGTATTCCTTAAGCTCACGATCCGTCTCGTAGTTGTCCTTCTCATTTGTCGCCCTCTTCTCCAACATAGGCATTCACTCCTAAACAGCGTAGTGACTCTGATGTTACTGTGTTACAGGTTTGCTGATGGGTCTCCTGTGCTCGAGATGACCACTTTTGTTAGCCAAGATATCTCTGTTCTGTTTTATATGTTGCTTATGATCCCTAAACTCTACTTTAATACACCTACAGATAGCACCAATCTTTTTCCCCAAATGAAATTGAGTTATCTGCATACTTATATTATTGCAGTTGGTTAAACTAGCAACATTTAGATATCCCTGGTTGCATGTTGATAAGTGCTTCAGGTAGGAGGATAATATTAAAACTTGTGTCGCTCTCTACCCACCAATGCAAGGTGAGGGAATCTGAACATCAAAAGCAATTTAATGCGAGGCTTGGCTAGCAAAGCGCATATGATTGCCTCTTATACCTGATATGAGCCAATATCTAGTGTGAAACATTGTTCTCAAACTATTTCTATACGCTTCTAAGTCATGTAGTCATATTGAAATTAAGTATCTTTAGTAATTTTAATATAGTATATCTGCTCTCTAAAGTTTAAATCCCAACGTTCTGTCTTTTTTGATACGACAAATGCAAGATATGTCTGTAATATTCCGAATAATAGTATTTCTGCTGTACGTGCATAGGCTTTTGTGTGCTTTGTTTGCTCTGTCGGTTATGACGCAAACAAACCAATGGTCGTTAATACTAGATTTATCATAAGCCAACGAGTCAATTGCTTACGTTTTGTTTGTGTGTCTTTGATCTGGCGCGTAATACAGTCTCTAGAGCTGAGCGCTTGCGGATTCAACTGATTTTCTCCCCAAACTGAATAATACAGCACTAGTCAGCCCTCTATACTTTCCTCCTCTTTTTGGTCCAATTTCTGTTAGACACGACTCTTAATTGTCTTTCTATTTCCTCCTTCGAGAAAAATCCAATTATTTGAAGACAATGTTCCCTGTTAATAAACCCCTTTGATTAACTCTAGCTTGTCTGCGAACAGTTGGCCTTATACCAGTCGTAATGGCCTATAGCGCATGATACAGCAGACTTTGATACGGTAGTCACTATTACTGTGACAGACTTTTTCTTTAATTTTAAGAAACAGAAAGCCCCTTTGGTCTTGCCAAAAAGTCTCTGTGTATTGTGAAGCACATAATCCGAACCAAACCGTGATTGGCTGACGAAGCAGTGAGGGTGTGACCACACTTGACAAGGAGTACAGGTTTTACAGAATGAATTCAGATGTCCTTGGGAGATGACAAATAAACGCGTCAACAGAACTGGAAAGAGAGGAAAGATTAGAGGTAGAATTGCTATACAGTCTCGTGTAAAATGTCTAGACAGCGTTCAGCTAAGACTTGTAAAACATGCAAAGAACCAACACAAAACAATGACTGTGCACAGTGAAAAACAAGATTATGACCATGCACAGCAACAAAACAAAACCCCAACAAACAAAACAACCATCACTAGAAACTGTCCCTGATAAAATTCAGATGTTGTCTTCCCTAGACAGAACTTTAAACTGAATGCTTTAAATATATTAAATAAGCTAATAGATACATGACTTAAAAGCTAAAGGAAAATGTGAGAACAATGTCTAACCAGACATGGCTCAGCAGGTAAAGACACCTGCTGCCAAGCCTGATAACCTGAGTTCAATTCCCCCTGCATTGTGGAAGGAGGGAACCAATTTATTATTATCCCCTGACCTCCACACACAGGTTATAGTGTGTACTCACAAATAAGAAAGACAAATATGGTATGTACTTACTTATAAGTTGATATTAGCCATAAACTAAAGAATAATCATGCTACAATCCACAGACACACACCCCCCACACACACACACACAAGCTAAGTAACAGGGAAGGCGCAAGAGAGGACACCATTGAATCTCAATGTAAAGGAGAAATAGAATAGACATCACAGATGGATGGGGATGAGGGGTATGGATTAGGGGGTAGGCATGAGAACAGGAGGGATCAGGTAGGGAAAGGATGGAGGGAGAAAGTACTGGCAAAGACAACTAAATCAGGGAGCATCTCTAGGATGAGCTAGAAACTTAGTACAACAGACTCTCCCAGGAATCTATGAGGGTGACCCTAACTAAGACTCCTAGCAATGGCGGGGGGGGGGAGGGGGATACAGAGCCAGAACTGACCATCTCCTGCAACCAAGCAAGACTTAGTGTGGAGGGATTGGAACCTCAACCCAGCTACATAACCTTTGGCCTACAATTTGCCCTGCCTCCAAGATATGCTGGGGTAAAGGTGGTGCAGAAATTATGGGAATGGCCAAGTAATGACTGGTCCAGCTTAAGACCTATACCATGAGAGGGAGCCCACTCCTGACATTGCCTGAAGGGTCAAGACCCAGAGGCTGGACAGCCCAGAGTCCTAGAATAGAACCAAACAGGACTGGCCAAAAAAAAAAAAAAAGTCAATGAAATGATTCCTAATGATATTCAGCTATATTCATAGATTGTTGCCTCCCTCAACTGTCATCAGAGAGGCTTCACCCAGCAACTGATGGAAACAGATGCAGAGACCCACAGCCAAACCCTAGGCAGACCTTGGGGAATCCTGTGGAAGAGAGGGAGGAAGGATTTTGAGAGCCAGAGGGGTCAAGGACACCATAAGAAAACTACAGAATTCACTAACCTGGGCTCATAGAGGCTCACAGAGACTGAATCACCAACCACAGAGTTGCATGGGACTGACCTAGACTCTCTGCACATATGTTACAGTTGTGTAGCCTGGTCTTCTTGTGGGACTCCTAACAGTGGGAGTAGGGTCTGTCTCTGTCTCTGTGACCTGCTTTTGAGAACCTTTCCTCCGACTGTGTTGCCTCATCCAGCTTCAATAGGAGAGGAGATGCCTAGTCTCACTGCAACTTGATATGCCATGCTGGCTGACATCCATGAGAGGCCTGTCCTTTCCTGAAGGGAAAGGAGGAGGAGAGGATGTGGGGAAGAGGGAAGGTTGTGGGGAGGGAATGGGAGGAGAGGAAGGAGGAAGGGAGGGGAAACTGTGATTGGGCTGGGGAAAATGGATTGATTAATTAATTAATTTCCTAAAATAAAATAAATACATAAATGTAAACTGATTTCAGGCGCATGAGAAACTAATGGCAAAAACCAAAATGTTATGAAATACATAATCTATATATCTAAGAGGTTCAATAAACTCCAAGAAGGATAAACTAAAATAATTCATACTTAGCACATCATAATAACAGTGTTGAAAAGAAGTAAAAGTGCGACCTTGAAAGCAGCTGGAGAGAGGTGGCAATAGGTGTGGCGGGTCACCACTGTGATTAACAACTGGTTGGTGACTGGAAACGAAGGAATCTAGGTGACAGCTGGCCAACGCAATACTGAAGAAAATGCAGTCGGTCAAGAACTCATGCCTACTAAGACGTTCTTTAAACTCAGGACAAAATAAGACGAAAGAGATGAGCAAAGCACGGGTGACTGTCATTGTGGCACAGACCCATAGTCCAAGCATCCAGGAAGCTGAGAAAACAAGAGTCAGTGAAACCAAATCCCGATTCTTTGAAACAATCAAGACTGACAAGTCACCAGCTGGACTGATGAAGGAAAAAGAGAGGACACAAATCTGTAACGCAATGGAAGAGGAACTGTTACTGCTAACACCAGAGAAACGGACTGTAGAAGAATACTATGACTAACTATACACTGACAGAGTAGGTAACAGAGATGAAGTGGACATATGGTTAGACACATATAACCTAACAAGAAGGGAATAGAAAATCTGAATCTATTAGTAGCCAGTAAAGAAATTTAATCAGGCCGGGTGGTGGTGGCGCATGCCTTTAATTCCAGCACTCGGGAGGCAGAGGCAGGTGGATCTCTGTGAGTTCGAGGCCAGCCTGGGCTACCAAGTGAGTTCCAGGAAAGGCGCAAAGCTACACAGAGAAACCCTGTCTCGAAAAACCAAAAAAAAAAAAAAAAAAAAAAAAAAAAAAAAAGAAAAAGAAAAAGAAATTTAATCAGTATTCCAAAAATTCCCATAAAGAAAATCCCCAAACTGGATGGCTTTCCCTGGAGAACCATACCATACATTAAAGAATTAGCACAAATTCTTCATAAGCTCTTTTTTAAAACAACAACAAATCATGAAGAGAAATTTTTTTCCAGCTCACTTACAGACCAAATTCATAAGAAACAAGCCATACACCAGCAGCTGTTATGAAACAGAAACACTCTCCATGGAATTCTACCAACCAGGTCCAGCACCACATAAAGAGGACAGCATACCGAAGACAAGCAGTGACTTATACCAGAAATCCAAGACTCATTCAGTGGTTAAAGCCAGTCAACAGAATAGACCACAACAATAGATGAAGGTTTTAAGTTATGATCATCCCCCACAGACACAGGAAAAGCGTTTGATAAAGGATTTTCACAATAAGAACAGCCAACAAGCTGGGTGGTAGCACATGCCTTTAATTCCAGCGCTCGGGAGGCAGAGCCAGGCAGATCTCTGTGAATTTGAGGCCAGCCTGGTCTACAGAACGAGATCCAGGACAGGAGCCAAAACTACACGGAGAAACCCTGTCTCAAAAAAAAAAAAAAAAAAAAAAAAAACCAAAACAACAAAAAAAGAAAGAAAGGAAGGAAGGAAGGAAGGAAGGAAGGAAGAGAACAGCCAACAAACTGGGGATATAGGAACATTTATCAAGCTGATAAAAGTACAATTGTCAGTATAAATAGAAAGAAAGACTGGATATTTTCTCCATAATATTAGGAACAAGCGTGGAATATCCACTCTTGCCATTTCCATTTATTGACGTACAAGTTGTACTAGCTAAGAGTAAGCAGGCAAGAAATGCGTTCCACGGCATTCAGATTTTAAAGAGAGAGATGCCATACCTGTTTGTAGAAGGATTGATCCTATATAAAAATCTATAAGAAAAAAATTATGGTTTATAAATAAGCTTAACAAGAGGCTTATGGAGTATAATATAATGATGGAAAATTAATTGTATTTCTATGCATCAATAACAAATAATCTGAAATTAAGAAAATAATTTGGTATTAGTAGCATCAAACAAAATAATTTTTAATAAATTGAAATTTATATACATAAACACCACTTAGTAAAGTTAAACAAGACCTAGATAAACATAAAGGCATCCCATGTTCATGGATCAAAAGACTTAGTAATGTTAAGAAGCAATACTTCCCAATTTAATCTATAGATTCAATATAATCTCTATTAAGATTCTTGTTTGCAAAAATTGAAACACTAACGCTGATCCTAAAATTCTTCTGGGAATACAAGAGTAGTTAGTATTGGCAAGGGTATGCAGAAATTGTCACCTTCACATAATGCTAGTGAAGATAAAATGGCATGGTTTCTGTAAAAAATAGTTGGCAATTCCTCAAAAAGTTAAACACAGTTATCACTTGACCCATGAAATCCATTTCTAAATGTATACCCAAGAGAATCACGTGTTCACATAAAAATACTTTCACAACTCTCCATAGTAACATTATTCTTACCAGTGACAAATGGCAGCAGCCCAAATATGTTCACTTAATAGATAGATAAATAAAATGTTGTCTATCCATACAATAGCTATAAAAAGTGAGCTATTAATATATGGATGGAACTTGAAATGCTAAGTAAAATAAGCTGGTAAATACTATATTTCTATAATTCTACTTTTATAAAAACAACTTTGTTATAGTTAATAATAACTCAACTAAGCCTAAATACTGTTTTATTCAATAATTTAAAGCTCAGTATGTTATTGTGATTGAGAAACCCTTTATAGAAGCAGTATGCATTCTCTTTAGAGACTTTCAAACTCTTATTTACACATGATACAATTCAAGATGAACTCATAGATAACTTCCTACCATGAGAACACAGCCGCGGTCATTAACGGCTCTCACAGCAGCCAAGGCCTGCATACTTCAGCTGTGAGCCTCAGCCTGAGAAGGGGCCTAGCCACCATCAAATGAGATTAACTTTCTGCTTTGCCTAGACTTTCTACCAACCATTCAACACATTTGTCAAATGTCTTCTAGAAAGGCCTAGAAGAGTTTTGTCAGATCCTAGAGAGAATCAAAATTAGAAAGCTTTGAGGGGCTTGCAATAGTAGGTGAGATGGATATAGATTTTTCTTCTCATGATAAAGGGCAACCATTAAAGTTTCAAGGTATTTCCCTTGAAACTCTCTAATAGGAATGTCATGAAACCATGTATGTCTGGAAATTATTCTTTCTGATCCAGCTTTTAAAGTGTGGATTATGGATGATTCTTTAATCCCAACTGAAAAGTACCTGCTGGAAGAAAGGGAGAGGCAGGAATTTAGTACATCCAAGATATCTCTCTCTCTCTCTCTCTCTCTCTCTCTCTCTCTCTCTCTCTCTCTCTCTCTCTCTCTCCTCTCTCTCTCTCTCTCTCTCTCTCATTGATTGCAGCATTATTCACGACAGCCCCAGAACCAACCTGCATCTACTAACAGTGATAACTAAGGAAATGTTGAACATGCACAAAGGAATATTATTCAGCCTTTAAAGAAAGAGAATCCTGTGTGTGGCAATGTGGATAAATCTGGAGGACATTGTGCCATGTAAAATAAGCCAGGCACAGAAAGCAAAATGCCGTATGATCTCACTAGCGTGCGGAGTCTAATAAAACTGAACTCATAGAGGCAGGAGGTAGAATGATGGTTACCAGAGGCTGGGTGAGACACCCATTGTTAGCCAAAGATCCAAAGTTTCAGATAAAAAGACTTGAGATTTATTGCAAGAGTAGAATGAGATACTCAATAATAATTTGTTGCATGTCTCAAAATGACTAAGAGGGTAAATCTCAAGCATCTTGCCACTAAAAGAACCACGAGTGAATGGGGTGATGGATATGTTCACTGGCTTGATTTAATTATTCCACATTAGGTAGCATGCATGTATCAGAACATCACATTGTACCTCATAAATGTGTACAGTTCTGATTCATTGATTAAAATATGAATAATAATTTTAATGGTGATAATAATACCTACTTCATGTAATTACTATGGAGATTAAAAGAAGGAATATGAAGTGCTTAGCAAAGTGCTTGGAATGGCTTCATAACTACTCAAATCCATTAGTCCCTCCTCACCCAATTAATTCTGGAGGCATTCTGATGAATTAAATATTTTCTAAGGACTTCTACTTGTACAAAAAAAAAAAGCCTCAATGTCTTTTGGAGAGTTTTTAGATAGTCATAATTAAGTGGGTTTTTTCTTTACAAATCTGGAGTAGATTTAAATTAGAGTAACTCTAAATACTGCAATGTTACTAGAACCCTAAATATTTAATATTTATTAACATTGTCAATTAAATTAAATGTCAATTAAGCCATCAAATCTATTTTCATTGAGTCATTTTTTTTTAACCATTTTCTATATGCAATTTAGATTTTCAATATAATGTTGTTGACTCTCCCAGTACTGGATTCAGAGTGATCCAAGGTCTACAGGCCCTTGGAAAATAATGCAAAATTCATTAGCATTATGGTTGAAGCTTCTCTTCTTCACAGTGCCAGGAGGTTAATACTAGCTTTGCTTCTAGCCACTATGAATATTTATTGCCACATAAAGTCAGACTGAATGACATAAAACTAAAGATAACACAGATTCTCCCTCTCTCCCACCCTATCTCTGGTATGATTTTCTATCCTGGACACTCTTCTTTTAGGGATAAATTTCAACATAAAAGGAACCTATGGTGTCTGAGTTGATATAATATGTTCTAAATATGCTATTGTATTTCAAGGTCAGTCCCTGTTGCTTCTATTTTAATCGGTTTAGTTATAACATTGTCCCGGTTCTTTGTCTATTAACCCAATTACATAACTGTTCCCAGTTATTTCACTAGCTCAGGAGACAAATTTGGCCATTTTTCACTCTTCAAATTGCAATCTCTTGATTTTCCATTCACCAGGATAGCAGGAATCCGTGGTGTTTTTAAGGACGTATTTCTACATTATCTAAAAACCCTATCACTCCCTCATTCTAGAGAGGCCCAGACCTGATTCTAGATGGCTCTCAGAGAACAAGCCAGTGACTCTGATGAGCCACAAGATGCCACCCAGCCTGCTGATTCTTGAATGTACAGTAGCTCCCTTGCTGATTTGGCTTTGTGGACTACATTTCAGGTGCTAAATAATAATGACACTACTTCCCATGGACATGTTCACTACTTCCCACGGACATGTTCAGGTGTTCTTCTCAAAGCTGGTCCATACTATGCCAGATTCGGCAGTTCTTTGAATTGGCCTAGTGTTGCTGTTAAACCAGAGGACCTACTTGAGGCCACTTTTCTTCATGGAGAATTCTCTCTTGCATGTACTAACTTTCTCTTCCTGCTACTAGACCTCAGTTGAGACTGAGTCCAGAAGAGGCATCTAAAGATTCTGAGTCTAAAACAGGTGTAGGGATGGAGGTAACAAGAGTGGAATGCCATTATTTCTTCCCAGAAGCCTTTTTCATGGCTATGAAGAAAAACACTCTTTGCTTTCTTCACAATGATCAGATCTACCCACAAGTTATTACTTGGAGGGGCTTATTCATCAAGCCACACAAAGACCATAATATTCTTTCCCAGTGTAGCAAGGGCCCAGTTGTGTGACAGGTACAGATAAGAAGTCTTACCAGGGAGTCTTCCAAAACATAATGCTGTGAAGGAACCACCTGTCCACTAGGACATACATGCTATAGCAGATTCTAGAAGACATCTTCTCAAGAAAAGAGAATGAATAGTTCAGCTAGACACTACACTGTGTAGGTCTCTTAGTTAGAGATTCTACTGCTGTGAGAAAACACTATGAACAAAAGCAACCTGTGGAGGAAAGATTTATTTCAGCCTACAGACAAACAGTCCATCGCCACCGATGGAAGTGAAGACGAGAACCCAAATAGGGCAGGAATCTAGAGACAGGAGCTGATGCCGAGGTCATTGAAGAGTGCTGTGTGCGGGCTTGCTCCTCATGGCTTGCTCAGCCTGCTTTCTTATAGAACCCGGGACCACCAGCCCAGGGGTAACAACACCCAGAGTAAGATGGTCTTCCCACATCAATCATCAATCAAGAAAATGCACCGCATGCCAAACTGGCAGAGACATCTTCTCCATTGAGGTTTCCTTTTCCAAAATGACTTTATCTTGTATCCAATTCGGCATAAAAGTAGCCACACTGAGGACTCACAGCAGAAATTCACTGGCGACAAAGTTACTGTTAGTCCTGTATCTGTTAGATTAACCTGGGTCTGTGCCCAAACAAATAACTCAGCCACTTTGAGTCTTAAAATAGCTCAGATTGTATCTACAGCCTCATATAATGAGTAAGTGGGGGAAATGGCTTAAACAAGTTTTGTTTTCTTCTGTAATGAGACGTCTAGAAGCTGACGATGGCAGATATTTGTTCAACAGGTGCAAACAGCAGACCAGGGCTACGGAGATGGCTCAGTGGGGAAAGGCGCCTGCCGCAAGCCTGGCCACGTGGGGTGGATCTCTGGACCCACAGCAGGAGAGAACCCATTCCTGCAGCTCTTCTCCACCTGCACATGAGTGCCATGGCACACATGCACCCCTCCACCCCCACCACATTCAGACAGACAGACAGACAGACAAAAATGTAACAAAGTGACCAAACCAAGGACTATGCTTCTCTTGGCTTTTCTCTCCTGGTCATAGGTGGTGGTTGTGTATCTACTTGGTATATCACATTTCAGACAACTAAAAGAGAAAAAAAAAAAAAACTGGGCGGTGGTGGTGCAGGCCTTTAATCCCAGCACTTGGGAGGCAGAGGCAGGTGGATCTCTGTGAGTTCAAGGCCAACCTGGTCTACAGAGTGAGTTCCAGGACAGCCAGGGCTGTTACATAGAGAAACCCTGTCTCAAAAAAAAAAAAAAAAAAAATCAAAAAGAAAAAAAGAAAGAAAAGAAAAGAAAAAAGCAGTGTGAAGAGAAGAAGGAAGCATTGGCCCTTATTTTGGGAAACATACACTCTTCCAGACATCCTGGGCCAATGCTGGTTTATAGCCCATGGTTAGGCTGTGCCTCATGGCCACTCCTAACCTCAAGAGAGTCTGAGATTCTGAAGTATGTCAAAAATCTAGATTTTGAATTCCAGAGAGATGCTGGGAAAAGCTGTAGGGATAATTATTGGCTGAATCCAACTGCAGCAGCCAGGTAAAACCTGGGGCCAAGGCAGCCACACTGAGGATGAAAAGCAGGCAGCATTAACCGTGCTCTCTGAGAGAGGGCCGGGAAGGAAGGGCGCAGGTCAGCGCCACAACTTATCCTTTTAGTAGTCTCCTAAAAGGGCTAATAAACTTCTCAAGACAAAATAGACCAACTGTCAAGAGTGACAAGTCCCCAAATAACGCTCGGAGTTGTGAATCCGTGAACCTGTCGTCTGACCTTAGTCTCTTTTCAGGGAGCCAAGACTGGTAGAGTAAGAATGCACTGTGAGCCCTGGAGTGATTTTCACTCAAAAATTTTGTCGAAATATTTTATTTGAGACTTTTCCTGTTTTCGTCTCACGCTTTTTGCTAGTATCAAGTCAAACAAAACATTCCATCACTTTACATGAAAAGCACTTTCGTGGCATGAACGGTGGGGGGGGGGGGGAGAGGGGGGGGATGCTGGCTCTGAAATCCTATCAGAGACGTTGGTGAGTGAGCTTGATTTCCATGAGAGCTACAGCCAGTCTTTCAGAGCCCGGTTTACATGGGTATCCTATTATTTAACAGGCACTTTAAATTGAGACCAGCATCCTGATTCTCAAGCCGCACGGCTTTTATTGGAAGTCTCTGCCACGTTTAAACATCTTTAATACATTTTAAAAATAGAATTGTAAAAGGCAGGGACCAGACTTCAAAGCATAGACATGTTGGCCAGGATCGTGAAGCTGGCGACAGTTTTCGCGGGTTGTAAAGTTCGGGAGCCTCTTTCAATCTCCAGAACAATCGCGGAGGAAGGGGTCCGGCAAGCGGTCCTCCTGGTGTCTCCTGGACTGGCCTGAACACACCAGGTGTGGGGAAGGGAACCAGTTAGCAAAGGCCAGAAGTCATCACGATCACCAACCAGAGTGATCAGGCCGGGAGCTGAGCTAGAAACCAGGCCCAAACAAAAGCAAAGGGCTCCTGGGAACCTGGATCTGCGGGCCACTGTCTCTGAGCTTCGGTCCCTTGCAAAGGTGTCTGCCCACACACACCTTTTTACTGAGGACACTACAGATGCTCTCTACATAACGGAAAGCCTGGTCACTTTCTCTTTCAGTCTCGACTGGACTTGTGGGCACTTACTACATGCAAGCAGCATTATTTATTTGCACATTGAACTCTTTCTTCCTTGAAAAAAAAAAAGTGAGCCTCGTCTTACTCATCTCCTATCCGCATCACATTAGATGCATGTTTCAAGACACGTAAGACTTCCATGGGAGCAGGATCTGGTTTGTAGAAGTTATTGAGGAAGGCTGTGTGAGTGTCTGTAGTCTGACACAGTGACTCATAAACGTGCTCCCCAGACAGCAGCATTGGTATCGCTTGGTGGGAACCTGCCCCGAAGGGTGAGTAAACAGACTAGAAACCCAGGAGTGTGATGTTGTCCTTCCAGTGTAGGGGTTGGCAGGCTAGGGACTCAGTGTGGAATGCGCCATGTCTCCGCTGGACGACAAGCTGGGAGGAACACCAACAACTGGTATTTTAACAAACCTTGCTGGTGGTTCTGAGGTACATTAAAGTCCAGTAATTGCTGGGTATGGTGGCTCATGCTTGTGATCTCAGCACTTGGAAGTGCTGAGAGGCAGGAGAAGCAGGAGTTCGAAGTTATCCTCAGCTGCATGGAAGTCAGCTTGAGCCACCCTGTCTCAACATACATGCATCCTGCAGAAATGTTCAAAAATCTGGACCTAATCGTCTCAACCTCATCTGCAAAGAAATGGTAACAACTCAGAGGGCTGCTCTAAGTCTGCACTCAGAGGACCCAGCATTGTTTACCCCAGGCCTCATTAGTATTCATCACTCTGGGAATGCTATGTTTTGGGTTTGGGGCATTTCCAATATTGGCTTCATCCCATGGTTTATTTGGGTTTCCTGTGGTTCATCTAAGTTCCCAGATTGTACCAGATGAGCCCTGTCCTTACAGAGTCCCTGTAAGTGAGTCAAAGCCGGGTATTAATCAAATCCTCCTTTCCCTACAAGAACCTGTCTTTTCCCTCATGAAGCAGGGTCTAGGGGTGACCGGAAGAATCATCTTCGTGGAGTATGGAGACCTGTGTATCACGACACTTACCAACCTAGGAAGGACTTACTACTCTTCTAAGAAGGGCCCCTGAGGAGAAGCCCTCCATCAAGGACACAGAGAAATCACATTTCTGGGGCCTCATCTTCAAACAGCCAATTAAGTCATTTTCAGTTTTCCAATTGATTTCCTCTTAACTGAGTCACAACAGTTTAAAATTTGTCAACAAACCAGATTCTTCTAAAAGGGAATAGGAACACCCCTGCTGCTTTTATTTAATTTTACCAGACAGCTACATCCCCCTACCTGCCAACACACACACACACACACACACACACACACACACACACACACACACACACACCTACAGTTCATTCTCTCATGTCTGTTAGCAACAGGGAAGGCACAGTTCTCAACCCTCACTGGGCAACCACACCAAGGATGGAAAGTGCTTCTCTCTGCCTGAAGGCAGCCACCAAATAACACTCCAGGTGGGCTCCGCTCCACAACACCAACACAGTGGAAGGCAGCCACCCTCCGGCACTTCAGGACAATAAAAACCCTGTCCTTTCACTCTCAAATAAATAATGCTTTGAAAATTATTGTTATTACTGTTGTTTTAATAAGTCTGCCTTGCCCCAGTGCCCCCCCCCACCTCCCACCCGTTCCCATTTGTTTTCCTGTGGGGGTCAGGTCTTTGCAACCACGTCTCCCTGAGCAGAGGGAAGATGTAGCACCTTCTCTGCCTGGCTGACCCTCCCTGGAGAGACTTGGTAGGAGTGAGCTACCCCTGGTGGGACTTTTCTCATTAGCCCTGTGGGCAGCCGGCAGCACAGTCAGGCCAGCCTTACCATCTAAGAACTTCAAATACTTTGGGAGATATATTAAAGGTGGTCAGATGTGACAACTGGTTTATTATCGCAGGAATCGGGAATGGGTTCTGACTCCAGCCGAAGAGGGAGGGGTGGAGTCACTTCCCACAGATGACTTGCTTGAGGGCAAGAGCCAGGGAGCCTCAGAAACCCAATCCTTGCCTTCACTATGAAGCAGCCTTTGTTGGCTAATAGCCACTTAAAACAAATATTGAAGGCAAGCTTGAAACAGCACCAGCCAAACAAATGTTATGAGAGTAATAAATGCCAGAATATCATTCTTACAACTGAATATTTTCAAGTCACCTCGATGGTACGGGATATATAAAGACGACTGAACAAGACACCCTGCTATTAATATAATTCAATATAAGAAGGAAGACATGTGCACAAGTAATACCACAAAAGGCGGAAGTTTGCAACGAACCATGAGAGGTATGAACAAAAACATCTGGGCAGATTTGACTTCTGCCCAGTGCAGCTCTGGCAATTGTTCCTAAAAAGAAGGCACTTAAAGGAAATTTGGGAGGAAAGTACTATATTTCTAGAGGCAAAAATGTATGGATTCCTCCCTGCCCTCCCATATCACCTCTGCTTTCTAGAAAGAGCCTGCCTCCCAATCTAGAGTCTTTCTGTCCTGTCCAGCCTTCCTTCAGGGAAAGTTGTGGACTTTTGATGCAATGCTGAATAATGATACGAAGGGAGCTCTCTCTGCCAGAGGACCTTTGGGATTTATGAGTCTTGTTTGCTTGTTTTTGTTTTTGTTTTTCAAGACAGGATATTGGGGATTATTATTTTAAGGTGTGTTACTTTTGTTTATGTTGCATTATTTAACTCGGTGAAGCTGTGTTACTTTGCCTGTCTAAGACACCCGATGGTCTCCTGGCGAGGCAGGAGAAAAGATAGCTGGGGCTGGCAGGCAGAGAGAATTAATAGAAGGAGAAATCTGGGAGGAAAGGATCAAGGAACAAGAGAGGAAGGAGGAGGACTTCAGGGGCCAGACACCCAGACACCCAGCTACACAGCAAGCCACAAAGTAAGAAGGAAAAAAAAAGGTATATAAGAACAGAGAAAGATAAAAGCCCAGAGTCAAAAGGTAGATGGGATAATTCAAAGTTAAGGAAAGCTGGCTAGACATAAGTCAGCTAAGGTCGGGCATTATTAAGAATAAGCGTTCATGTGTGGTTTATTTGGGAATTGGGTGGCGGGTCCTCCAAAGAGTAAAGAGCCAAAAACAACAAACAGCAATAGCGCTTCTCTGTGTAACAGCCCTGGCTGTCCTAGAACTCGCTTTGTAGAGCAGCCTGGCCTCGAACTCACAAAGATCTGCCTTAAACAAACATACCTAAAACTATTCCTCTTTGTTTCTGCTTTCTTTATAAAGATTTGGACATAAATTCCAGATCCTGCTAGTTGATGTGATAGTAAATGTAATAACATTTAGAATTATCAAGAAATAACATTGTTGTGCAGATTTTCATTTATTGCCCTTTGTGCCAACTCATTACTTGTTAATTTTTTCCTTAAGAAACTTAACACTGATCAGTGACAATGGCACATCATGACATGCACATAGATCCAAGACATTTTTTAAATTCTTCTTGACCCATGTAACCTTCTACAGCAGTCTGATTTCACGAAGGTAAAAATGAACTTGATTCTGAAGAGCACCGTAGATGTGTATGAAACATATGTACAAATATGTATAAAATATCTCGTATCGTGACTTGAATGTGGAATGTTCCCCTATAGGTTTATGTGCTTGAACACTTTGTAGAGGCATCATTTAGGGAGGTTGTAGAAAATTTTGGACATGAGATCTAGATGGCAGATGCAAGACCACAGGGCTTAGGGCCAGGGCTTATGGGTTAGAGCCCGACTGGGTTCCAGCTGAGTCTGTCTACTTCTTCATTGGTATCATACAACAAGCAGCTGCCACACATTCTCAGTCCCATGGAGCCAGCCACCACCATGCCCTCCCTGCAATGCTGGACTGGAGCTCCTCAAACTGTTAGCCAAGATTAATTCTCCCTGAAGTGGCTATTTGCCTGGTACTTGGTCCCAACAATGAGCATATAACAATCATACCAAGTTTATGGGATAACAGAGAATCATCCATATTTGTGACAAACAAGTTTCAGATACTTCCATCGGGACAAAAGAAGAAACTGCTGATGTTGGCAAGCACTTTCATACTTGGATTTTGACATGAAATCAACTATGTCTAACTTTGAAGGGAAAGTCTTAAGGAGAAATAACCTCTGGACTCTCTTTTACTGTTTCATAGTAATTGCTTCTCTGTAAAATGTTCCCAAACACGAGCTTCCTAAGGAAGAGTTTAAAATTAGGTTTCTCTCTGGGATAAATGTACATTTGTTAAAAATCAACTGCCCATCACCCAAATCACAGAAAGAGTTATGGTGAAAGCCAGGCTCAATTCCCTTAAGTTCTTAAATGAAGTTGGTTGCGATAATGGTTATAGTGCTGAGAAACCTGTAACTAAATTCACGCGTTCCTCGGGAGTCTCCTCATGTTAATTCATGATCTCGGAGATGGTCCCTCCTCCATGAGTCCAGCACTCCATGGTGAATCTACCCACTATGCTGCCGAAAGTCTAACTTTCAGCTCCTTTTACTTTCAAATACATTCCTTCTCACTCAGTGGAATGTCTTCAGCCATTAAAATTAGAAGATAAGAACAAAGGAAAGTACTAACCTCACACAAATGCATACACATATCTACAGTGTTACAGAAAGTCAATATAAAAATTGGGCTAAATGAATTTCAACAAAAACTGAATTACTTGTAGTGGTTAGGCTTCAAAGATGGATTGGAGATAATTCTTAAAGTTTTAATTTTCTGTTTATCCATAATTCTATGAAACATATAAAACAGGTTGTGATTTTAAAAAAAAATATTGTCAGGTGTGAGAAAGGTGGTTCAGTGGTTAAGACCGCAAAATGTACTGCTCTTCCAGAGGACCGGAGTTTGATTCCCAGCACCCATTTCAAGTGGCTCACAGTCACCTGTAACTCCAGCTCCAGGAGATCTGACACCTCTGGCCTCTATGAGCACCAGCACTCATGTGCAGGTTCACCCACAATTAAAGAACTAAAGCTTTAAAAAAATATTAACAGAAAACCCAATACAAGTATTCAGTTCTTATTTGTAATCCAGAATCATGGGTAGTGCTGAGGACCACTGTCAAATATGATAAGTCATATCGACAAAAGTTATAATAGAAATAGAATCCTTTTCATAAGGAAGCGTTGTTTATGAAAGGGAGTGTATAGAAATGTTGACAGTAGATTTCCTTAGACTTGAGTGTCACAGAGCAGAACACTGATAATACTTTGCTGGGGTTCTTAATGTGCTGGCACCCCAGTTCAATGGACCATCCAGGGGAGACTTAGGAAGTCAGAAAGGGCCAGAATGGAAGGGAGATTCAGGGGTGGTGGGAAGGGTAGAGCCGGCCTTTGGTCACGGATTGAGTCAAACACATCATTATGGAAGGGCTTCCTAGAGGAAGCCTGCAGCAGCTGGAGATTCTGATAATGAACTCAACCTGTATGGGGTGCTGTGGAGAAGCTTCGAGTGCTCAGTTAAAAAGGATGGAGATGTTCCTGAGGAGCACACACCTTGCTCCATAGCACTGACACTTGCTGATCTTCATTCATTAGTTGATAGTATGCTTAATGCTAGGCTCATACGGAACCATGGGACAGGGACTAAGGTGTTACCTATGTCCAGCACAGAGTGCTGGGCACATTGAGGCACTAAAATTTACCCACTGAATGGGCAATTTGGCCATAAAGAGGCTAGTATGCAAGTTCATGTAAGAATGGCTATCTGGTTACTTAAGTTACCAGAAAAAGCACTCAAAAATCCCTACACATACTAGGTATATTCTTCAATGAAATAGTAACAGTATTACAGGTTTTCTTTGAGTTTACTGTGCAAATTCAACTTATATATACTAGTCACCGAAATTATCAATGCTGTTTCTGACAGGTAAACGGCTCTCGCACCTGGGTTACCTCACTGAATCCTTGCAATGAACATATGGGTTGTCCTCGATTTATTTTCCTGGATAGAGCATCATGACTTCTATGCAGTGAAGTAATTTGTATCATGACTTGCAGGTTCTTTTCCCTGCCTAGGTCTGCCCTATCCCCAAAGTCCATGTGCCAAGAATAGTGTTGTACTCCTGTAAATTAGGTTTGCATTGATTATAACGCACTGTTAAAAATTTCATGTTTAGTCACTTATTGGAGAAACTGTTGCTGGGTGTCTACTATGTGTCAGGAATTAGGGGCTTTAAAAATTAAGTGAGTCTTTAGAAAACTCACAAACTATAAGAGAAGTCTACAGCTTTAAGGAAATCATTGAAACAGTTCAGTAGATCTGCTATGGTAGGTAGATTCAGGAGCCACAGGAAAGTGGTGTGTTCTAACTAGAGGTTGAGAGAGAGTTCCCGGTGGATATGACTCTGTAGATAGACTGGATGACATGAGTAGGATGATGGCAGAGGATCATTTTATATTTAAGATCTTAAATGTACCTAAAGGCCCCTATTGTAAAGACTCGGTTACCTGCCCATGGTGCTATCAGGTAGTGGTGGGACTTTCAGGAAATGGGACCTCACAGAAGGAAGTTAGGTCTTTGGGATCGTGTCTCTTTCTCTCTATTGCTTACAAGCCACTGTGAGGTGAGCACCTTCCTCAGCCACATGCATCCACCATAATCTACTGTGCTGTCTGTCACAGGTCCAAAGGCAACAGGACCCTAAGATCACAAGCTGAAACCATGAGCTAAAATAAACATTTCCTCCTTTGCGCCAACAGATAACTCTCATTAAAAAGAAGAGATAGCTCATGGGCAGAAAATAGGAGGCACAGATGTATTAGATGATTTGGAATGGGGAGGACTGGAGAAGCCAAAAAGAGTAGCCTAAGGCAGTGGTTTCCAGTGTGGCCAGAACCTGCAGCATGAGCTTCTAGAAATAAGAGAGATTTGAACACTGGGTCCTCATCCAGGTCCACTGACTGGGAATCTGTCAGATGAGCCTGGTGATAGGTCTTTTGACAAGCCCTTCAGGGAAGCCTGATCAAAACCTTTGGGTCCAGGAGACGTGAGTGAGTCCATTGAAAGAAAGGCTCTAAAGTGTTTCCCTTGATAAGGTTAACTCATTAGAGAAAATTATTGTGCATTGTCAGGGGATGGGGACTTTTATAAAGACAATTTCAGAAATGTCCTAGCTAGATATTTACTATTCTATATTTGTTTTTGAAACTAGCAATTTGGCAACATGTATAAACTATAGCAGAATAAATGATTTCCAGACCTCCACTTGTGACCTGCGCGGGACCTGAAAATACTGTCTTGTTGTGAGACATTATGGAAGAGAGTGAATTTGTAAGATGCATAAATGGTCGAATGGTTTTATTACCCTTTATATGACAAGTTTGTGGAAAATGGCAAATGATACTTTTAGTTTATATTCAGCTATAACAACAACTGATTATTTCTAAAGATTAAATTACTGTGTAGCAAAATGAAATGGGCTGTATGGTCACTTCCTTACAGAAGCATCTTCTTCTAGTAGCAATTTTTAAATGTGTGAGCTCAGCTAATTGAAGATTGAAGAGTAGTAGTTGTTGTTTTGTTTTGTTTTGTTTTGTTTTTATAAGATGTATGGACCAATGCCTGATGCTTTACTGCTCTGGCTGTACAGGGATACTGGTCTGAGCATCTTCCTTTGAGATTCTGCCCTAAAGGATGGCCCAATGGGAAAACAACAGTAAAAATCAAACAAACAATTCTGCCCTTTTAGGTTGCCAGTGAAGATGAACAAAAGGCAGAGGAAAAAGAGGAGACAAAATATTGGCAATATAATTATAAAACCCTAGTGTCTCAAGGGGGAGATTGATTATCAAGGCCGATTACAGTTCACATAGGCATATACACACATGGACACAGCCCTCCATAGTTCTTACCAGACTCCAGCTGTCTGCATCCCAAGTTCTCAACACTAAAAGAACATTCCTACTAGCTGACATGACCTAACAGCTGCATCTTAAGAATTGATTACCTTCACTGTGTACGCCAGTGAACACAATGAGTATTTCCCCATCTTCGGCCGATTTCCAATTACTGCCTTTCCATGCATTTATGACGCATCCTGGTTCTACGAATTTGTTAACTACTTGGAACTTTTCCTTTGGTTTATTTCCTAAGTTAACTTGATATTGGTACTGTATATAGAAAGCCAGAACTTGCTAAAAGATAGAGGGCCACATTTGATGCATATTAAAAATAAATGTATCCCCAAGGAAGAAGTACCTCCTCAGAAAGGGATTAAATTTACTTTGCATTACACCAGTTGCCTTGTCATAGTGTTCAGGGCAAAGTTGATGATAATGTAATGAGTAATATTTGTTCTTTTTCAAGATTTTACTTTTTATTCATGTGTATGTATACATGCCTATGTGAGTTTGTGCCACACGTGTGCAGGTGCCCATAGGGGCCAGAGAAAATCCGTGCCTTGATCTTCAGTGAGGCATTATTGGAGAGATGACTCAGTGGTTAAGAGAACTGGCTGCTCTTCCAGAGGACCTGGGTTCAATTCCCAGTATGTGCATCGTGGCTTGCAACCATCTATAATTCCAGTCCCAGAGGATCTGACTCCCTCTTCTGTCTTCCTCACTCACTAGGAACGTACATGGTACACAGACATGCATACAGGCACAACACCCATACATGTAAAATAAATAAATAAAACATTTTTAATTCAATTAAATAAGAGTCAGTGCATGTGGTTACATTTTCTAACATGTAACATCCATTCTCCACACATTACACCCTCACCCACATACAGAAGCATGTCGTATGCGAGGCTCTTTTAAGTTTACTACAAAGCTCCCACTGCTAGAAGTATTTACTAAGTGTTTATTCTGCCTATGGAGCAAAGTTATTTATAAGTAACTTCTAAAGAGGACTTACTTGACTGGCCAGGACGATTTTTCTTCTGAATTACATCCTAATATGTATAGCTTTCTTACTCCCAGCTTATTCCACTTGGAGCTATGCCCAGCACAATTTATGTCTATGAACTGCTGAACATTTAAGCAAATTAAGTGTCCAAAAAAATCAAACACAAATTGTATCTTGGTGATTTATGCCTTC
Organism: Peromyscus leucopus; assembly: GCF_004664715.2. NCBI lineage: Eukaryota > Metazoa > Chordata > Mammalia > Rodentia > Cricetidae > Peromyscus > Peromyscus leucopus. Next base: position 51,165,972 of record NC_051066.1, on the reverse strand, counting down.
ATAAAGCAAAACACATACAGTGTGCCAAGCACAGACCAGATTTATAGCTCTGTTGGTAAGGGAAAATGAATGGCTACCTCCTAGAGTACATGTCAAGAACTAACTCTCTCTCTCTCTCTCTCTCTCTCTCTCTCCCTCTTCCTCTCTTCCTCCCTCCCTCCCTTCTTCCTTCCATCCTCCATCCCCCTGGTGTGTGTGTGTGTGTGTGTGTGTGTGTGTGTGTGTAATCCTTGACCATGGGAGTTCCCTACCCCAGTATATTTATCTTACAAATGATCTTCAATGCTAATACGCAATGTGAGCCAAGAATAGGAAAGACATGTAAGAATAAGAATTCTGGATAGAGATTTAGGAGCTAGTTAACTTTCACAAGAACTAAAAAAAAAAAAAAAAAAAAAAAAAATGTAGGCACCTGAACAGTCCAGAATCATCTACCTCCAACTTAATATCTTCAGGTCATGCCACCTTCTCTTGCAAGCATAGGCTGAGAAATTTCACCTAAACACAGATGTGAGGGAGACAGTAAGCTGCATCTCAGCACTGCTAATGCAAGCCACAGCTGAGTTGACTCAGGTCTCTTCTGTGAAATCCCCAGCATCAATAGTCTTTACAGGTACCGTATCCTAAAGATAGCATGGGGCAGCCATCAAGCATGTGTGTGATGAAGTCAGAGAAACAAGTTGAACCCCAACTTTGCTATGTATGGAACGTGAGCATCTGTGGCCTTATCTGTAAATAAAGATTAACTATATTCCTTCCGAAGGGTATCATCTGGATTAATGAGATAATGGGTAATTTAGCTCCTAATAACTCCCACCTTAGTATCTCCACGCTGTCCTCTTGATAAGGGACTGACCCTAGTGACTCACTTTTCATGTATAAACAGTGACAAAGGCGGTGGGTATCACGTCTAAGATAATGTTTAAAAACAAACCAAAAAAAAAACCAAAAACTCTGACTTCTGTCTCTCACTCTTCTTACTCTTCTTGCTCCCTCTGATAAAAGCCAATTGTCATGTTAAGAGCCCTGTGAACCAAAGAAATAGCAGAGGCCTCTAGCCAACAACAAGAAACTGAGACCCTTGGTGACCAGTCCAGGAAGAACGAAATCTCATCAACACCACATGAGTGAGTTTGGATGTGTCTCTTTCCTGAACTGAGCCTTAAAATGGTAGTCATGGAGATCTTGATTTTAGTTTTGGGAGAGCATGCAGCCAGAGGATTCAGCCCACCAGGCCAAGATGCCTTTCGCAGAAACTGTGGGACAATAAATGTTTTTATTCTAAGCTGCTAAATTTGGGATCATGTGACTACATAGCAATAGGCAGCAAACATGGGTTATGTGCTCATCCACCACAGGACACTCTATAAATAATGGCCACTGTGGTGATTGATAATGGCCTTGTGCAAATGAAGAATACTCCGTGATAATTTAATCACTTGATTTCTGTTTAGGTTTCCAAATAAAGATTTTAGGGCACATAGCACATTTCAGAGCACATAAAACTTTGTTTGTTTACTAACTTATAAACAAGGTCTGCAGTGGTTTGATTGAAAATTGTCTCCAAACAATCCTGTGTTTGAATGCCCATCCTCAGTTGGTGGAACTGTTTGGGAAGGATTAGAAGGTATGATCTTGTTGGAGCAGGTGTGTCACTGGGGGTTGGCTTTGGGGTTTCAAAAGCCAGCCCTACTCCCACATAGCTCTCTCTGCCTCATGGTTGTGTCTCAGGATGTGAGCTCTCAGCTACTGCTCCAGCACCATGCCTGCCTGCCTGCCTTCCCACTGACGTGTTCCCTGCTGTGGTGGTCATTGACTCATCCTCTGAAACTGTAAGCCCTAACAAACTCTTTCTTCTATAAGTTAACTTAGTCATGGTGTCTTATCACAGCAGTAAAACTATGAATAAGACAGAGTCCTAGGCTAAAATAATGAACATAATGCTTTCCTCTTGAGCTAAGAGGAAATTACCATATTGCAATGTATCCCAATCCTGAAGTGCACTGGGTAAATCTATTCTTACTGTTGAGTTCAGACATTTCTACTGCAGTTCACTATGGCTAAAATTTTAGGTAGCTACAGAAGAGTCAGTCTTGTAGAACCTGCTTAATTAAAAGTCTGGCCTTCACACCCTCTGATATGCTTTCTTCAATACTGGACAATGAACTTATATTAAAGGATGTGCATTGAGATATTATTTACAAGCACAAATAAACACAAGTGAGACCACCTAAATGTCCAGCTGTAAAAGACTAACTGAATGATTGGCTGCATGTCCATGCACTAAAAAACTATTCTTGCTTTCAGACAAGTTTTATAGATTTATTACCAAGCTGGAGAAATGATCAAAATATTATATAGAAAAGCTGAACACAAACAAATCCAATTGTAAGATCTAAACTAAGTTTTGAAGAAAAGGTGTATTATTGTGTGTGTGTGTTTATTTCTGATACAATAGACTTTTATATCTCACTCTGAGTGGTCAGAGTTTGGTCTTATGTGATTAGCCGACAACGGCATGGCCAAGTTTTTAGGAAGAAATATTTGGATTCCAAGAAGTGCTAACCCTGGAGGAATTTGAATTTTTGTCAAGTGACTTCTTTACAGTGTTTCTTTTAATGGAGTCTTGTCTTAGTTAACCCTTTGGCAGAAAAGAGTACATTTTGTTTCCTTTCCCACAGGAAGGCACAGGTCCCACCTGAAAACAAGAGGAGGTTTCAGTGTTCTGAGATGAAGTCCGTGGGTAGGCATGCTCTATTTATTTACGTTTCCCAATGAGGAAAGAAAGAAACAACACTATGGAGGTCAGCAGAAGGGTCGAAATTAGCACTGGGAAGTCCTTTCCCAGTGGTAAAATCTTAAGGAAGTGAATTGTTGAGAGCAACTTACGATCTCCATCCTTGACGGTCTTGTAAAAAGCCTATGTGTCTGAATTATCAAATTTGTATATGATAGATAAAATCTATAAACCCCATAAAGGCTGTGCACTTCATTTTGTGCATATTTGTGCCATTTTCTTTCCCAAAACTTAGTGTGAAGACAGAGGGGACAGATTATTATATTTTAGTTTATTTTGTGTGTGTGTGTGTGTGTGTGTGTGTGTGTGTGTGTGTGTGTGTATAGGATTGTGTGTGTGTGTGTGTGTGTGTGTGTGTGTGTGTGTGTGTGTGGTAGAGGCGGGGTACCGTGGAACATTGTGGAGGCCAGAAGACAAAGTGCAGGAGTTGGTTTTTTCCTTCCACCTTGAGAGTTCCTGGGTTCAAACTGGGATCATCAGGCGTGGTGGCAAGCACCTTCATTCACTGAGCTGTATCACGGTCCCAGAGCATACAAATTAATGCTAGGATCACAAAAGAAAAACATACTTAGAAATCAAAGTGTTATAAATAGATTAAATAATGTAATCCAAAAGCAAATGTAAGCGATTTAGTTTAACCACAGTTTGGGATTACCCATACCACTGCTCTATTAGTACGGGTAATTGAAAATTGACTCTGTAATCAATCCCCATTTCTTTGATTTAATTCGGGTGCACTTCTCAGCAGGGGCCAGGGAATGTACTTGGTGGCCTTATGAAAGCCCATGTCACCTAAAGGACTTTTGGTTACAACTTAAAAAAAATACAAGATTGTTGAAACAGCAAAATTATTCAAGGCATCACAGTTAAATTTCCCCCTTTGATACCAATGTACTTTCATTAAAATTTAAATAAACTTTTTATTGAATCAGTGTGAAATCTGTGTTCATGTTGCTTTGGTTTTCTTGAGATCTTTGAAAAGACTAAAAAATAATACAGACTTCATCCTTTTCTAAGGTCTATGTCACCATGACCGTGGCATGCTGATGTTCAACAGCCCTTTATCATCACAATACTGACTCCACATCTTCTCCATCTCATCATGGACCTTGTCTTCCCTCAGCAGATGCCAGCTGAGTGACAGGTACTATCAGATACCATCACTAAGCGGGGCACTGAAGAGCCATCCTTCCCTGCCTGTCCACCTCACATATCACATCTGTGTATTATTGAGTCACCCACTGTATCACCCGAGACTACCTCTTAAATATGTCATCAAGCCATCCTCTTTTCAGCAATTCGTAACTGCCGCCTGATTAACACTGCCACAGCCTCTCATCTGCCTTCTTCTGTCTACTCCCCTATCCCATCTAGACTTTGTGTGAGAGGTAAACTATAAGGAGATCTAAGGGAGACACTTACGGGTTTATAGCTCTTCACTGAAAGACCACAGGGTGTGTGGTTCTTCTTAGAGGGCCTGATTGTAGATTGGTTGATGCCTTGTCAAATAAACCAACTGCTCAAACTGTCTGGGTCTGTTGACTGGATTCACTCCTTCACGATGACCAAAAAGGAAAGGTCCACCAGGTATGATCCCAGGATGAACAGCACCTACAAACTTGTTAAAGATGCAAATTCTTGGTCCTCACCCCACACCTCATCAGAAACCCTCAGTAATCTGTTATAAGCCCTCCAGGTGATTTTGATACCCATGAAATTTCAAGCACCATTATCCTAAGCAAATTTATTTTAATAAACTTGATTTTCTCAGTCCCAACATGGGATAGAGAGAACTACCATAGCAAGTTTTACAGCTGCTGTCAAGCTACACTAATTCTCTAAAGCCCTGTGGTCTCCGGCATAGGGTTCCCCTTGTGCTGACTCTCAGCTGCCGTTGATAGACAGTGTAGTCTTGAGTGGATGTGATACAGAGCTTGTTTACTGGAACCACACCCACAGCGGTGGCAAACAGTCTGCATATGAGAAATTCATAAGTTCCTAAACTCAATATAATCTGTCTTACCCATAACACAAATCCACCTCCACCATCCTACCATCTACACAACACCTTTCAAATTCTTCCCCAGAAAAGTGCCACGGAGGATGAGACTGGCTTGATCCCCCTGCTCCATCCCTTGCTTTTACTTCAGTTGCCCTCATCTTTCTCGGGGTATCATAGGCAAGGAGGCTTCATGGGAGGCACCTCCAGCCAGATGAGGCTGTAGGATGATCTTCTGGACTTCCCTCTGTTTGACCAAACCACAAGAGTCGACAGTTGTGACAGCCGAAAGGGTGACTTGCTATCCCTTCTCGTCTATCTACAGAGAGCTGTGCGCTAAAGTTCCAATGTCAATGGGATGACTTCTAAAGCAAAGCTCGTCTTCCACGCTGCTCGTCATGGTGGCATCCTTTAGAGCTGACCAGGTGCTCTATTTGAACATCCTACGGATTTCTACCCACACCATCCTTGCCGCAGTCCTTTCAGCCACAGTGCTAGCCTGCCAGGCTTTGGCTCTTGGTCTTTTCCATACTCTCTCAGCCCCAGTCTCTACCTCTCATACTATTCCCCTGTGTTTCTTTTCATTCATTTAACAGGCGAGTGGCTTTCCTCTGTTTACCGATTCTGCTGTTTCGTTTTTTATCCTGGCAACAGGGATGAGGGTGGTTATGCAGCTAGGGATTGTGGGTAAGAGGGCAAAAAAGGTCCACCGATGTCTATCTGCTCTTCTTTGATAAGTAGCCATATTGATTGTGTTGCACCAGAAACAACTGGTCCCACAGCCCCTGTATCTGCAGGAAACCAAGACTGCAGCCCCTGGCGGCAACGATAGGAAAGAAGGATGGCTATGGTAGACATGACTACCTATGCTGGATATTTAGTGAACAGCTCTTGCTTCTAGGAAAGACAGTGCATATTAGAATCAACTGTTCTGTTTTGTTCATTTCTAAACTCAGCATAGATTTGATGTTTGAATCTCAGGTTACAATATTCTGAAATGGTGTTTAACTTACTTTACACCCAGTGCTTTGAGAAGCACCACAGTAAGAACTGGATGCTCACAAGTTTGTTTTGTTATTCTTAGGTAACCTGTTTGTCTGATGCCTCTAGGTCATGTGTAATGGTGACTTCAGAGAGGCTAATGATGAACTAGAATATACCTCTCGAATTTTAAGACATTCATTTTGTTCAAGCCACTAAGTAAGCTGGGCTTGGATAGAACCTTCCAGATCAAGTCTCAATGGCCTCAAACTATTCCTCACTAGGGCCTCCCTTGTTGACTACCTCCTCAGACCCCACACTGTGAGAGATGCCTGTCTTTCAGGCTTTATTTGATAAATATGAATCAGCCCTAAGGAGTTTACAGAATTCTGTTTAATTCCAACAGGACCCCCATACAATGAGCCTTATGATTCGTGTTCTGAAGAGGACGAAGGTAAGATTCAAAAAGCTGAACTTTGGTAGGCAAAGTGGGGTTACTACAAAAATCAGACCTGGAATTGAATTTTAGTCTGTAGTTCTAATTCAGCATTCTACTACACTCCTCTTCCATGTAAGCAATGACCGTTTTTGTGAAGTTTTAAATGAGCATCAAACTAAAACAAATTAGGCAAAAACAGCCCAAGTTTGTCTCATCAGATGAGTGGACAACAACAACAACAACAACAAAAACTGGGATACACACTTACAGTGAAATATTATTTAGCCAAAAAATGAAATTCTGATTATGCTACAAACAGGGGTGAAGACTGGGAATATTATGCTGAGTGAAAGAAAAAAATCAATACTTTTTTCACTATATGGAATATCTGAGTAGGCACATTCATGGAGACAGAAAGGACATTAGAAGTTCAAATGTGTCTTTAGTACCTTGAACTATACACACAAAACACTAAATTACATGTTTGAAATGGCTAAAGGACAGATTTTATGTTGTACATACTTACCACATCAAAATAAAAATAAAGAAATTAGATTTGTGGTTTATTTAGATAATCTTATATGTGCCTCTGATTTCAATTTACCTGTTTGTATAAGGTTATTGGTGCGAGGATTTGAAATGAACTATAGGCATCATATTAATGTTCTATTAGTTGTTCTTCAAGCACCCAGATAGCCCAGTTGTATGAACCAATGGTCTCTCACAATCATGTACTTCATGACCACAAAACAAACATTAGCCCCCAAGTTACACATCCTCCAACACCCCAAGAATAACAGGTAGTGTGCTCTGCTCACTTTGGAGACCTAGCAGTCTCTCCAGAGTCTGGGACTCACGTTAACCAACGGCTCCTCTCATCATTCTGCAAGAAAGGAGCAGAGGGCAAAACCACCCCTGATTCCTGCTACACCCCCATCTCAGAGAGGAGATAAGGACCAGCCGACAAGGCTGGCAAGGTTGCTCAAGGTGCCTGTCACTGTGCCTGCCGACCTGCGTTCCACCTCAGGACCTGGTTCCTACAAGTTGTCCTCTAGTCTCCACACATACAACATGACACACGTTCGTGTCCCACCACCACCCAACCCTAAAATTTAAATGTAATAAGAAAAACAAAAGGTATCAGATCTTTGGAAGGCATTGGGGATGGGGCATTAAAAAAAGAGGAATGAAGACAGTCAGGAAACTCTGAAAGGCAAAACCTAACACCCATAAGTCAGGAGGGCACTGGAGAAGACCCTGCGCTGACGAGCCTCCTCCCTCCCCTCAGCGGACGCTCCATTTCTGGCTTGTCCCATCTGGAGCAAAGAGGGAGATGAAGGTTCCAGTTCGGTTCAATTCTCGGCGAGCTGTCCTTGATAGGTGTGGCTGTGGAGCGCACCTTCCTTAAGTGGTCCTCCTCATCCGAACCAGGCTCCACAGCGCAGTTCCGGCTCCACGCTCACCAAAAACCAGACAGATGTAGTTTTTTGGTTTGGAGTTTGGGTTTTTTTTTGTTTTTTTGTTTGTTTGTTTGTTTGTTTGTTTGTTTTTAATTGTTTTAGGTGGGGCCTCGCTGTAGCCCAGGCTGTCCACAAACTCAGGGCAATCTTCCTCCTCTACTCTTCCGATTACTGGGACTATAGAGATGAACTAACATACCCAGCTCTCTGCCATCTTTTATGCCAAATTGGCAAGCCTTCGACTGCCCTCTACACCACCCCGTGTTCCTCAGTGTTCACGGCTATGGTATAAATTAGAAAAAATACTCTCGTAAGGTTTGCATGTTCCCCTAGCCTTCTGATCTGGAGAGTAAAGGGAAAAGCGGGGTAAACTATAGAGGAAGCCGAAAGAAAATGATGCTTAAAACCTATATTATGCCAGCATGGTTTTTGGAACTTGTTTTACTGTAAAACAAAAATGCTTAGTTTAGTAATGTCTGTAGATTTAAAACCAATTAGTGATTCTGAGTTAAGCTATGTTTTAATCCCAATTAAGGGCCAAGATTTCCACCGCGATGCATGTGACAGCTGCAATCTCTCCTACCCACTGCTTATTCTCTTTAGTTTTCATCTGGGTTCTGTTTGTCCCCATCTGACTACTTGCAGAACTTGGGCCCTGCTTTCTGGCTAACTGGAAGCCGGGACACCCCACCCCCCACCCCCACCACCCACCACCCACCACCCACCCCCACTTCTCATTACCACTCTGGTGACAATGTCAAAAGACTCAAACATGAATAATCTCTCATTTCTATAACCTATAAAGATAATAGGGAAGAAAAGGCACCTTTGTCTGAAGAAGAGGAGAGAATAAGGGTGTTCAGAACACCACACCCAGTCTTCTGAAAACTAGGCAGAGCCGTTCTCCCATCCACACTGTATTTCCCCCCTACATTTAAATGTAAACAGGCAAGCCTGGTGTCTCCAAGAAGGCTTTTCCTTTTAAAGCACTCGTTCTTATTTAAACAGATACAGGTTAGAGATTTCAAGGCAGAGCCCACATAAAATCCCATATTAGGGATGATACCAAACTTAAAGAATGTTGTAAAATGAGAATGGAAAAAAAAATGTACAAAATGAATTCCTGCCCATTTACATGCTTTCAGTCAGGCTACTAGATAACCAAGCCCCTGTCTTTGTGTTAACACTGTAGATTAGGTCAAGATTTTACCCCTCTGAGCTCTTTTCCTGTAAATGACGGGTTTTGATGTGAAACAAGAAACATGTCAAAGCGAGTTGAAAGATGTAGGCATTTTATGCCATGTCACAATGACAGGCCGGTGAATATTTGGGCCATTAGGGGCTTATTAGTGAATAAATGACCAGATGGTTCAGTGATGCACGGAGTCGGACAGAGCTGGATGCTCCTAATCAGCGCTGTCTGTACTTGATGTCAAATCACATGACACAGTAACCCATGGATACCAAGTAAGAGTTACCATTAGCAAGTCAATTTGATATCTGGGTGGTGTAAACAGACCACACTTCAGAACTGCCTCTGTTTTGAGGAAGAGAAAGAGTGGAGCCGTAAAAGGCACACACACACAATAAATCCTAATTGTTGGTTGATAATTACACAAAACGTTTCTATCACGCTACGTCCTTTGTATCACTGAGAAAAGGACAATGCCTGGATACACACGAAGAGACTGTGAAAGATACAGAAATTGGGATGAAAAGATGATCAAGCCCTTTAGTAAAAGCCATAGCAAAGACTGTCAAAGCAGGCCACCCGAGAACAAGTTCAGGGCCACCGTCTCTCGGCACTCTGTGGTAGGAGGTGAAAGGCAGAGCTTCAGCACAAGCCATGCACCGTAAACAAACATGTGTTGTTTGCTTTTGCACACTCACGTTCCTATTTCCCGTCCTTGTCTCTAGAGATGTTGAAGTGTTAACAGCCACCTTGGGTGTTTCCCAGAGGAATGTAGGAAACTGTGTTTTAAGAGTGTCTGTTTCTTTTTCTCTTTTTTTCCTCATCATTTTCAATGTTTTCAGATTGACAAGTATTCCTTGCATTGTGAGAGTCCTCAGATACTACCAAAGAGAGCAAGTTCTCTTAAAACCTGAAGAAGAAACGTAGTGGAGAGAACTCGGGTTGGCGCAGGTGTTGGGGGCACAGACTCAGTGTGAGGTTTGTCTACAGCTAACTCCTCGCCAAGCATTTCCTCTCAACACCACCAGTTAAAGCCAGTTAGCCCAGAGGAAGTGATAACAAATAACCTTTTCATGAGAAAGCTTCTCTTTAATTAATAAATAATACCTACAGTTCATAGAACATGTTTTTTTATTTTTTAGTATGTCGTGAATTTTGGGTCTTTGCTTTTCAGCCAACTATTATTCATTTTTTGATAAATCAAATGCTTACTTTTGAGCAAGATTCTGGAAACAGGATGAGCAAAGAAGGAATTCCACAAAAATTTAGTTGTATTAAATAAGACACTTTCATATTATGTAATATTTGATGGTTACGAAAAGATGATTTGTAAGATCATTTTAAAAGCATATTATCTGTGACCTAATGTATAAGCTGTACCACTAACAAAATAAAGTGTTAATGCTCCCCACCTCATCTTTCTGTACCATACCCATGCAGAAGTAACTACATTCTAAATTCTTAATTTCTCCTTCTTTTACTTATTAAAAAATAATTTAACCCCATGTGGCTATATTTATAAGCAAGATAAATTTTTATTTGCTTGTTGTATTTCTTTACAGAAATGGTGTTGGGAACTAGAGAGATGGTTCAATGGTTAAGAGCACTGGCTGCTCTTGCAGAGGACCCAAGTCCAATCCCCAGAACCCACACAGCAGCTCACAACCATCTGTAACTCCAGTTCCAGGGGAACTGACACCCTTTCTGAACTCTGTGTGCATCAGGTATGCATGTGATACACATGCGTACATGAAACAAAACACTCATACACACAAAATAATTCTTAAAAAAAAATGTAAGTGGTGTCTTAGGGCTGAGGAGATGGATCTGTTGATAAAGGATTGCTTTGCAAGTCTGAGGACCTAAGTTTGGATCCCCAGATCTTACATAAACGCTAGCTGTACATGGCTGCCTACCTGTAATATCAGTGCTCTGAAGGCAGAGAATAAATTCCTGGAGTAAGCTGGCTGGCAGACAAGCCATATAGCCCAGCTCTGTGTCCAAATGAAAGACTCTGCCTCAAAGAAGAAGGTGAGGAGCAACCCAGGAGATACCTAGCACCAACCTTGGACTTCCGTGCAGACACACATGCACCTACACACACGTGAACATGTATACACAAGTATACATACTACATATACATACACATGCTGAAAAAAAACCACGCTGTTTATAGTCTCCCAAAACATGCTTTTCTCCCCCTCAAGGATGAATTTAAAATTTAAGTGCATTTGTGTGTGTGCGTTTAAAATTAATTCACTTTATTGTATTTTATGTTATTTCGTGGTATGATTATTCCACAATCGTTGTATACATTTAGTTCGTTTCCAGTTCGGAGCTACTGCAAATGATTCGGCAAAAGCATCCTTATACATAGACACTGGTGCGAGTGTGCACAGGTTTCTCAAGCTGTCCAATTTCTGGGCCGTAGGGTAGGTGTGTGTTCTGACTCACAAGATACTGCCAAGCTGTGTCCCAGGTTGAACTGATTTGTACTCCACTGGCAGTATACGGATAGTGTCTCCATTATTCTGCTTTTTTATCAACATTTTTATCTTCAGACTTAAAATTGTCAATCTAGTGGAAGTCCATTTAGTCTTAACCACTACCCTGAGAAGAAGTCATCATTGTGCATATTGTACAGCTGAGGCTCAAAATCACACCAGCAGTAAAATCAGAATTTAGCTCAATTCTGTAGCATTGAAACCCAGAGTTCTTCCCGCCTAACCACACTGTCTCCCCACCACACGCACACCTATTTCTGTCCCCATTGACCCAGGGTCATTTTCAAGACAAGTGAACAGAGAGCAGAAGGATGTTCAGTCTAGAACTCAGTCACTTATGAACTATGCAAATTGGGGAGCTTATACAACCTCTCTGTGCTTCAAATACGGCAGAATGTCAATAATGATAGCACCCATTTTACAGAGTGAGGAGAGAGACACACAGAGAGAGGGGGGGACAAAGAGAAAAATAAGTCAGCATAAGACAAATTTAATGTAATATACACACGCAATTCCAACCACGCCAGGTGGAATTCAGTATATTCACCAAGACTTCCCCTTTTCTTTCAAACAAATGGTTTTTTCATCAGCTACCTCACTCTTTTATTTGGTGAGCTGCCCAACACATCCGTGTTTCATACACAGTTACAAGACAGCATTGAGAACATCTTTGAGCCCCACAGGCCTGAGATCCCAGCCACTCCACAGTTGAAAAGGAGGCGTGAAAGCTAGTCTGGATAATTCAGTGAGATCCTGTCTCAAAAGGAAACATTAAAAGGAGGCTGGGAACGTAGCTTATTGGTGGAGCGCTTGTCCAGCGTGCAAGGGGTGTGGCTTCTATTCCCAGGACACAAAGTCCTTTTTTCTATTACCACAGTGACTTGGTGTCACCAGACAGTTTGGGAGGTTTTTCAAACGTGTATGCTGTAGTATCAGAGGAAGAAAAAAATTTAGAGTGCCCAGTTTTCTGTGTATGTTCATTTGGGTGACAATGTCATGTCTCATCTTTCCTAAAAGACTATTTCTACTTTTAAGCACAGTTGTAGCCCTGGAGTTCATTTCCAGTAAATACTGTTAGGTAAATGAAGCCATGGTTGAGTTTTTAAAAGCAAATCAAGTGATGGGTTTTACTGAAATTATTTATCACCCAATGCTTCTTTCTAAAACTTCAATCTTTTTTTTTTTTTTCTGAAGCACTTGCAGCCTAGTTTCAGATACTTGGAATTTAGAATTTTTTCTCATTTTTAAAAAGTTATTGATAATGTGCCATATAGACGGGGTTTTCTATGACATCTACAACAGGATCTGAGCAGTACCCAGTAATCAAACATGTTATAATCTCACCACAAAATGCCTGAGCCCATGAAGGATATTTTCAAGGGCACAGGTAACACGTGTGGCTTCAGATCAGATGTACCTGAGAGTTATGGAAATGCTAAGGGTTTTCAGAGATTTCCAGATCATAGGACTGTGGAGTAAAACTGTAGAGCTATATTTTTTTTAAAGGAAAAATTTGAATCCATGGCTCATTGGCCCCTAATTTATTTCCTTCACACTGTGGTGACCCTGGCTTTCCTTGGTCTCCAGGAGAAACAGTACTAGTTGACAGAACTAGTTTTAATAGAGCAGGAATTATCTCCATATGCTGGGTTTATGGAAATGCAGAAACTACGATCACTCCCTCCCACCTCCACACAAACAACACAATCGCTGTTTTGAATCACTGTATTCAAAAAGTTAAAAACAAGGATTATCATTCATTTGTAATTCACTTGGATTAAATTGCTGATTCTTAAAAAAAAAAAAACTATTTTTTATTCACATTGGGGGTCTGGTCATCTATTTCTAAAAGGGTTCTTTTCAGATAAAGAATTAAGTTTTAAAGTTGATTTTTGAAATTCATGAACAGAGAATCTCATAGCATCTTATGAAGATGGAGATGGGGGAAATTAGCTGTTTCCAAAGTCATGATTCAACAGATATATCTAACATGGCCCTCGGCATGGAGCAAAGCTAGTATGGGAAATCAGACAGGCATGGCATTCAAACTCCAGAGCTGCTTCAATTCAAATGTATCTGATGGCCAAGGACTTCACACACACACACACACACACACACACACACACACACACAAATACATACACCACACACCACATGCACAACACACACACACACACACACAAATACATACACCACACATATGCACACCACACACACACACACAAGGCTTTGCTCCTTCTGGCAGTTATCACAAGGAACTTCTACGGCAAGGACAGTGCTCCTCTCTTCTCACCCTTCAGATGTAACATTTGACTCAACAGCCATTACTTACTCTTGTGTCCTGTGCCTGGCATAAAGGGACCCAGTGTCCCGTGAAAACCACAGCTTAGGTGATTGTAAGCCCAATGCTATGCTGTAGGAAAGCAGTTTGTTGCTCTTTGCCTCAGTTTACCCATTTGTAAGATGAGAGTGATGGTTATCTTGTGGCGTTATTGAAAAGATTACATTTTATTTACACATCTCTGGCATGGAGGTCTAGTCTTATCATTCGTATTATTCCAAATTCATGTGTGTACCTCCTCAGTTTTTAGAAATCTGTAGAGTATTAATAGCTCATGCAAGAACTAGATATTATGAATGATGCTCATAGTACTCTCTAGTACCTTGATTTCTCTGATTATATTACTTGTTGCTCAGGATCAGAATAGCAAACTGATCCACATTATGGATTCTTTCTTCTGAATAAGTTGTACCGAGAAGTGAGCATCCGCTTCCTACAACTTCCACCCAGGCTAGGTCCCCAAAAGTTTGTGTGGATTTGAATTGTTTACAATCTTAAATATACTTTGCAGTAGAGATGATGTTTTAAAAGAAGCCAGGTGTCAGGCAGACACACAAAAAAAAAAGATAGTGAAGTGAGTATCCAGTCCCTAAGTGGGAGTCACTCGGCCCAGAGGTTCATCCGCCAGGATCCCCTTGCTACTCTGCCAAAAAAAAAAGGGAACAATTGTTTCTGTGCATGTCGAATGTACATGTTCGTATGTGTGCAAATGTGTGTGGATACACATACATGGATATGTATGTGCATGTGAAGGCCAGAGGTCAATGTTAAGCTATCTCCCTCCCTCAGTCTCCACTTTAATTTTTGAGGCCGGGCTTCTCACTGAATTCTCAGCTTACCAGTTCAGCTAGCAAGCACCAGCCAGCCTCTTGTCTCCACCCCCTCCCACACCCCAGCTCTGATTACAGCCACAGGCCACGGCAGCAGCTTCTTACACGTGTTGGGGATCTGAACTCAGGCCCTTAGGGCTCCATGGCAAGCATTTTACCAACTGGGCCGTCTCCCCAGATCCATGACCGATCATTTCTACATGGTTTCGGGGAATCAAACCCAAGTCCTCATGTGTCACCAGAACTTTATCAACTGGGCTGTCCCTCAGCCCAGGACAGTGATTTGAGGTCTCCCGGTCTTTATATGCTCTTTGTCTAAGAGGGGGAACAAAACTGAAAGTCACAGAAGAGGTTGGTAGACCCCAGAGTCTGGTACCAACTTAGACTGAAGGGAGGGTCATGAGCTACAGACACCATCTCTAGCAAGATCATTAGAAATGTCTGGAACTTCTCGACATCGACATTACTTTATTAGTCCATTATTTCATACTGATTACAAGGGATACTCCTTAAAACCATTGCTCTCAAGAGATCCCAAGGAATAGGGGAGGAGTAGGGGGTGTGTTTCACTCAAGGGCTAGTAGAGGACTCAGGATAAAGGTTCAGGGAGGAGAAACAGAAAGTGTAAGTGGGAAGTGTCTCTCTAACCAAGAAACGGAAGTAAGTAGGCGGCGGCGTGAAGCCGTGTGGTCCACTTGCACTCTTAAGAAGTACAAAGCTGTTTCCCTTTGTCAGCCACATTAACATCTAGGCATCTGAGAGCTCTCACCGACCCTTGGTGCAGACTTCACACTCCAATTATCTGGGAGGATTTAAATAAAAAAATTCCAGGACTAAAGCTGCAGCTCACACCAAGGCCACCAGAGAATTCAGCCATGCAGTTGATTCCAAAGAGTAGCCAATTGGACATCCATTTTAAATACCAACCATTTGTAGATTCCTAAACTGAAAACCTCCACAGAGCCCTGGAACATTCCAAACATAAAGTCATGTGTCCTATCTCCTAGTTATGATTAAATTCCTCCTTCCCCAAAGAGTCTGTGACAGAATTAGTAAAGATTGGATGAAGATCATTATTCACATTATGATTTTATTAGGCAAGATGGGAAGTTCAAAAAAAAAAAAAAAAAAACCTCAACAATGGTATTCATTAAAATGGATGACAAAATCTTTCAAACATTTTTATTTACAAATTCAAAGGTCATCCTAGAGATTAATTTCCCCTGCCATGTGCCAGGCACTGTGTAGAATGTTGAAGTAAACATTCACAGCCATAGACACCACCCTTAGCAATCAGTGATGACAGAAGACTTACCAAGGAGCAGCCAGGGCAGAGGATAAGCTCTTGGTCAGCCTTGGCTATGGATCACCAAGAAGCAGGAGAGCTGGGTAACTTGTTTGAAATCACCATGTTTTAGAGTCACAGATGTTGAGCCGATGGGAATAATATTGCTCTGAGGGTGTGGCGACTGAATTATGTTTACTAATTAAAATACCCCGAAGGGTTTTATCAGTTGGCCATCCCTTGGACATGCCTGGTATACTCAGGTGTGCCTCTGGGAAAGAAGACTGGGTACCTTTCTGTCTGTGCAAACAGCTACTTGCTTGCTCCATCCCCAGGATAATGGCCACTATTACCTCTTGTTTATCCAGTTACTTGAAATTAGCCCGCTGCTGATCTGAGCTTTTAGGGGAGTATTGGTAGACACTGCCTTGAGAGAAATCTGGCTCTGTGATTAGTGTGTCCACATCAAGTCTCTTGCTTCCCACTTGCTTTCGGGGCTTAGGAACTGAGAGGCTCACTGTCCTATAAGTATGTCGTCTTTCTCTGCTTTGACAGGTTAGTGTCTCTGGTGCCTTCTGGCAAAAATCCCCAAGCTTCCTGGAACTTGTGTCATTAACCATGCAGTGGGGTCTGACTGCAGAAAATGCAGAGCACATTAAGCAAGCAAAAACAGCCAGGTCTTGAAAAACTCTGCATAGAAAACAAGTCACTCCAAACGATTCTGTTAGCATAGCTGACATCCCATGGCTTTCCTCTGCTCTTTGCTGGAGAGGACTTGAACCATGTGAAGTCTGTACTCCCATTCTCCCTCTGCCCCCCCCCTCTGCACAAAGGGCACCACTTACACTCCATGAGCAGCCCTGATGCCGCTGGGAGGCACTGATTTCTGCAAAGATCTCTTCCTCCCTCGAAGAGCTGCAGATAGGAGGAGAAAATATGCAGAAGACAGGTAACAAGCGAAGCAAGCAGCTGTCAGGGAAGTCATATTTTTGCAGCCTCAAAGCTGCTTACGATCCTTGGCTCATTTGGAGAACAATCTCATGGGCTAAGCATATCCAAACAATGCTACAAAGGAAATCAAGGCCAGCCGCACAGACTGTGTGTTGTGATTGGGAGCACTGGATTTACACACTCGAGCACCCATGTCCCCGGCTTTAAATCAGCTGTAAACAATTCAGATGTCGCTATTCCACAGTCCTTAAAGGGATTGAACTGCTGATAGAACGAGGCCCTCAGAACAAGTATTCAAAGATACTATGTGCAAGTCGTGAAATAAACGCTCCTTAAGTAGCTGGTGTGTTGGTCCTTGGCTGACAACTCTGAGCCTCTCTTGCCCTTCTCCTGCTTGGTTCTGTGTGAGAGGGAAATATGGGGACCAGTTTTGCGAGATCCTTGGCCCTCATTCTTGGGGGACAGTCCAACCTGAGATAGACAGTAGAGAGAGATCCAGACACTGGGCTTTCTGTTTCAGGGGCCACCCCCTTGCCACCCTTTCCCTGCATGGCTTTATTCCTTGTACAATAGTTCTTGCAACATGGACCACAGTAACTGACCCCCTGGCTGGCCGCAAGCTCCAAGCTGCCTAGTGACATCACCATGTTCCCCTCATCCCCATAGGTCACAGGAAAATCACCATCTTCCTGCATCTATTCACCTCTGGTTTGTTTCAGTTAGCTTCTTGATTCTTCCATCACCTGTGGAACTATTTCCTTGGAACAGATTTCTTATTTTGAGGTGCCTAGAGTGGCTTCTGTTTCAGTGGCCAATGCAGTAAGTTTCTATTATAACTTAATCCTGATATCTATAGTGAATTTGCCTGTTAGCAAACACAAAAGAATTGCTGTGGTGGAATGAAACATATTCCATACATCCACATGTTGAAGTCCTAACCTCGTGTTTGGGTCTTTAAAATGGTAACTAAGCAAAAATGAGGTTATTAGGATGGACCGTAATTCTACCCTAAAGGAAAGGAGACTAGAATACACCACACACACACACACACACACACACACACACACACACACACACCCCACACACACATACACGTTGCAGGAAAACCTAGATGAATTCAGCTAGCTTCAGGATACCAGGTGAGGACTCAGAACAAACCAACCATGCTCCCACCTTGACCTTGGATTTGGAGCCTCTACCCTCAGAGGATTTAAGTCACCAAGTCTTTGGCTCGATGATGCAAGCCAACAATTACAATTGCTAAAGTCTGAAAATTGAGATGAAATACTTAATTTTAAGCTTCACTGTCTCTTTAGTAAAATGAGGATACTTATGAAAATAAACTGAAGAGGCTTATAATCACACATGCTACTGTGCTTGCTGTAGTTAAGATCTAGAATATTTTCCCACAGCTTGTCTTCAGATCCATGATGTGGGGCAATGGTGGAACCTCTAAGAGGTAAAGCTTACTGGATAGAAGTTTGGGAGGTGCCCTTAAAGGGGATACTGGGGCTCTTCCAGCTTCTCTTCCAACTTGCCAGACTCCTTGAGCCTAAAGATCTCTGTCTCAGGCTTGTCCCGGAAGGAGTATGTCAAGTGACCTGATACCAAGACTTAAAATACAATAGGAAAAATAGGCTTTCCTCCTTAACAGTTAATCACAGGCTGGTAAGCAACCACAGGCTTTCTGAGCAAGCTTGAAGACCTAGGATCAATTCCCAGAATGCTCTAAGTGGAGGGAGAGACTCAACTCCCAAAAGTTGTCTTCTGACTGCAAAATGAGTGCTGTGGAATGTTCCTTTACACTGTGTGAACATATGTCACTGTGACTAGTTTAATAAAGAAGCTGACTGGCCAATAGCCAAACAGAATAAGGCTACACAGGAGAGCCAGAGTAGGAGAATGGTGGGAAGAAAAAGGGAGGAGTCTGGAGTTGCCAGCCAGATGCAGATGCCATGTTAATGAGGGTACCACCACGTGGCAGAGTGTAAATACGGAATATGGGGTTAATTTAAATGTAAGAGCTAGCTAGAAACAAGCCTGAGCTATTAGCCAAGTATTTATAATTAATATAAGCCTTAGTGTGTTTATCTGAGAGCGGCTGTGAGACAGGAAAACTCCACCTACACACGAGCATCGTGGCATATGTATGCACATGCTCAAGCACACACATGTACACAGAAAGAGGGAAAATTAAAAATATAAAAAAATAACGTTACTATGTTGTTTTATCACAGTGACAGAAAACTGACTTATATTGTGCTCAATAAATCTGGAACATCACTGTCTTTATTAATCTGTAATCATGTTGATCGAAGCCCGCCTCTCTGGGTATGAGGAAGGTCTTGAGGTTGGGGTGGTTGGATCATGTCTCTGTCCAGATTTTAGCCTCTTTTGTTTCTCTTCCTTCCTGGGTTTTAGCCTCTTAGTCACTTAACACTTGGTTTTCAACTACTAAACTCCTCACCCAAGCTCTTCTCACTCTGTTACTAGGGTTTCACTTTAAACCCACAGATATAACTCAACTACAAACTCAATCATCTTTTCCGTGGCCTCTGACGTTTCCGGTGAGTTACTCGCTGCTTCTGCCTAAATCTATCCAACGAAGGAATCACACTGTGACTGTTCTGGAATGCCCAAAACCTTCTAGGCCAGTTCTGAGCCAGCCAGAAAAATCTTCCCGCTGACTGCTGCATGAAGTCCTTGCCAGGACCCAAATGTAGACCCTTTAGAAAGTGAAGCAGGGACACCACAGACACATAGACATCACCCTTCCTGGGACCATCTCAGGTGGGCTTAGCTGAACCACCTGGGCAGCCGATGACGGGTGTGGGGACTGCAGCCTCCTTGTCTGTCTTTTTCAAACCCAGATCTTTGTCCTTGTGCAGTGGCTCACCTTCTGACTTTGCATCCAGCATGGTGCAAAAAAAAAAAAAAAAAAAAAAAAAAAAAAAAAAAAAAAAAAAAAAACCACTAACTGTTAATCCCGTCGTATGGGGATTTAATAAGCACTTGGCCTTCACCGAAAGGAATAAATGTTAATGGAGCAACTTGTAATACTGTGCAGAAGGGATATTTGGGGCACCATTAAATAGAAATCCTACCTTTTAATCCAGTGGTGAGGGAAAGCTGAAATCAAAGGAGAGAGGGCGCTTGATTTCCTTAGCTGAGTTTGGGGAGTATGAGAAAAAGTGGGTGATTCTTTATGAAGGTATGCCCCCATAAAGAATCTTCTTTTCCATTGATACACCGACACTTGATTCTTACACAGGTACATAATATTCGTTATCAAAAAGATTTATTACCAAATGACTCCTAGATGAATAACTCTGCATGGTAAATGTACTGGGGAGAGAAAAAGACAAAAGAGGGAGGGGCAAAATAAAATAAAGAGAAGCCTAAAGCATTTTGATCTACTTTATATTTTAAAAGCATAAATTTACCAGCATATGATTTTTTTAACCTCCTAATGGTTTGAGGCCATATGGCAATAATTCTCCCCGTGGAATGTGAAGCACAGAATAAATGTCAAGTGTGGACTCACAATCACCGAGCTCATAGCTGCACCGAATGTAGTTCTCTGAGTGTCAGTCTACTTGAAGGGCCAGAGGTCTCTGCTAACTCTCCGGCCTTCTGTAAATGTCTTGGCTACTGCTTGGAAAGGAAGACCTCAGAATTCAGTTTCCCTCACCTCTCTAATGTTTAATGGCGTTGAACAGAATTCACTCTGCCTCCACCATCTTGACAGAGCCCTCAATGGCCCAGAGTCTCTCACAGAAAGCCCGGGCTTGTTATTTGCTTCTTTATTTGATTTCAGACTATATTAACAATTCCAGTACAATAACTTTTGAGTAATACTTAAGAATAATGCAGTTCTTGTTGCATGAATTTGCTTGGCAAACTTGTCAATAATAATAATAATAATGAAGAATATAAAACTACTTGTCAATTCTAAAGGAGAATCACATTCCCAAAGAGATGGTTTTGTTTAAATGTATGTTTCCAATATGCATCTTGTTAATAACCTTTCAGCTATCAATGGGTTAGTGTTTTATGTCACCTTTTGGTTTTAATGGATAAGCTTTTACATAGTCCAAAGGGAAGTCTTATCCTACATTGCAGAAGCTCAAATGAAGGGCCATTCTTTGGCACTGGTTGTCATTTCCTCTAAAGTCCTTTTTCATCTCTTAAGAGTGCAGTTTGTTATATGAGTAACAAATGAAAAAACTATAAAAAGACAATGAAGTCCAAAAAGAATATTACATTTGAGATGCAACACTTTTGCTTAAATTAGAGATAAAGTACACAAAGAGAAAAGATGTCCAGTGTTCTTTTCAATCATCATGAGCTACTGTGTGGTCCACAATTCTATAAAAATACTGCTTGTCCTTTTGTTCATAGACATGGCCAGTCATTGAAAAGCCATATGGGTCTTGAGGTAGTTAATGAATCATTCAGTGAATTATAATCAATTCAATTATCATCAAGTTATCACAAATCAGATACCAATAAAAATATAAACGGTAGATGCACCAAAGACCAAGAGATGATACTGGCATTCTAACCCATGCCAAATACTGATCCAGCTTTTTTATTTCCAATGTTCATTCAAATCCCCTAATGGTCCTCAAGATCTATGTGTCTGTTCACGATGCAAAAATGATCACACTGAAGCTTAGGAACTACAAATACCCATGTCTGTAACTGGCTTCCTGGCCTCTAGTCTTGCGGGTCACCTCTGATCTGAAATTCGGTTTAAATGCTGTTTGTATGTTCTCCTGACTTCTAGAGAAACTGTAATCTTATCACTAAGTGTCTCAAGATCATCTATGATTTTAATGTCTCAGTTCCAGCCTCACCTCCGACTTCGCTCTCGATTTGGGATGGCATTGTATCAGTTTGTTGGCAGAATATTCATGGCCAGGGAACAGTGTAGCTTTCTAGTTTATTTATGTTGCTTTGTAAGAGATTTATTTTTCACACAAAAATCTAACTATATCAACACGTGTAAAGTACACATAAGTATTTGTTGTAAAATAAAACATTTCCCTCAAAATTCCCATTTTGAATTAGGTCCCCAAACATAGTGAGAAGTCATCATTCTCCATGGTGGACAAGACTTATTCAGAAGGTGACAATATTTGAAGCAGGCTTTAAAAGGAGCAATGTTGAATTCCCAAGCCTCTGAAAGAAACCATAGGGTCTGAGGAATATTTGAAGAGCACAGTTCTGATTAATATAGGGAAGACTAAAGATAAGTGTGGAAGCTCGGTTCTCCTGGCTGCAAGGACTGTCTCTCAGAACCAAGGGGAAAGATGCAGTGTTCAAAATGCATTTCTATAAGAAAGAACCAGGAATCCAGGAGGAGGAGCTTCCAGGTTACCTCTCTTGTGGGAGTGTAGACTTTCACTCTCTTTTTACTCCAAGTCATAGATGGAATCATTAAAAATCAGTCTATATAATTACTCACCAACTGTCCTACCAAAAGAGTCCAAATTTGTACAAAAAGCTAAAGCCCCACCTTTCTTTCTTATGCTGTGATACACAAATCTCCAAGTGAAACACTGAATGAACAGGGGCTCTGTTGCCTGTTAAGGTTTGTTGTTGTTGTTGTTTTGTTTTGTTTTGTTTTGTTTTGTTTTGTTTTGTTTTGTTTTGTTTTGTTTTGTTTTAACACAGGCAATCTGTGCAAAGCTTTGTTTCTTCTTTTTAAGCTCAGATTGTATTACTTGTTTTAGAATTGGAATAATCTACACTTAATAAAAAAAAATTAAACAATTTATTCACAAAGAAAGTGAAAATATCCTGGACCTAACCATACAAGGCTTTGAAAATGGTTTTCTGTTTGTTTGTTTTTATGGGGCTGGTGAGATAATTCAGTAGAGATAGGTGCTGCCTTATCTATCTTGATGACCTAAATTCAACCCCCAGGACCCACATGGAGGAAGAGAACCAACTCCTGAAAGTTATCCTCTGACTTCGACATGTGTGCCTGAGTGCCACACATACCCCATATACACATACACAATACATTTTAAAAACGTAATTTAAAGTGTTTTAATGTTTCCTAAAAAAAAAAAAAAAAAAAACACACTCTCATACCTGTCTTTGATCTTTCCCTTGACTTTCCATCACAGATATCTTTGCATGATAGTACAATAAAAAGTGGATTCTAGTCCAAATAAAACAGATTTCATTCACCCTTTACACTGTTGCAGATAACTTTATTGACAGGCCCTTGCTTTATAGCGCTGTCAGTAACTGCAAACATTTAGTGGTTACTTTAACCTATCTTATGAAAAGACTTTCTGAATAATAAAAGGTCTCCATTCTCGAGACTGGTACTCTAGGGATCCCTGAATAAACTGTTGAGCAAAGTGCAAGGCATGTTTTGTCTTCCTGGCCCGTCTATTTTTATTCAATAACAAGTTCTTAAAATATTAATACTTTTTGAAAGTAAAAACAAATTATCATGGAGAAATACAGGGTGTGTGCACTATGAACTTTATGACAGAGTTAAAGACTTGAAAGACGTTTCTCAGTTTGACCCAACTGAGTTGCCTCTGCTGCTAGGTTTATTTCTGTGGAAAATTTTGAGAACCACTTGCTTTTGGAGCGTTGGAGTCTTGAATGCCTGGGAGAATTTCAGACAAACTGGGGACTAATTATAATGGCTGAACTCGGTTCTTAAAATAGAAGTCAGCCAAGAGCTCTCAAGATGGGCTCCCAAAGTTAATTTAAGGACACCAGGAAAGGGTGGGGAGGAAGGGGAAGGAAGAAAGCTTGCCTCTGCCTCAGAGCAGCTGGAGCCAGTGAAGAGGTGACACTCACCTGTGACAGCTCAGGTGGCAGCACTCTCCTATGCCCAGTCTGGGGAAGATGAGGGTATCCTTCCTGTGGACCCTGGTGGCTTTTTGAAAAAGCATGTCTTGCTTTTGTGAGGCTAATGGACTTCCCAGCTAGTGAACTTGTAACTAGAAAGTCCAGGTCCCGAGATAGCCTAATCCTTTGTCACAGTTTGCTTGAACAGAAAACTTGAATGCAGCAATGGAAGAATGTGTGGAAAGCCAGGACACTAATTGTTAATAATTCTAGAGGGGGAAGGGATGAGCCTTCTTCCCCTAACTCCATGTCACTCTTGGCGCTCAGAGCATCTAACCAATGCTGTAGGGCTTCTCAGCCCCTCAGCCATCTTCCCTGAAGCAGAAGCCTGCGAGAGGGGTTTGTTACTGTGTAAACGCCTTTGTTCTCCACGGTAAGCCTGCCAAGCAGGGCGAATCTTGTTTAAAAAGGAATTATTTTGCCTGTCAGAATACTTTACAGAAAACAGCCCTTGCAGCCTGAAGGATTTGAAAAGTGAGCTCTAAAAGCCTACAAAGGGCATGGAAAATAATCTGCTAGCTAAAAACAAAAGAACTGGTCAACTGACCTCCAGCTCCTGTTCCTTCAAAATATTCTTTGGTGCATAACAGTATTTAGCCTGTGTGCCTTTATTTTCAACCGTGCTCATTTAGAAATCATCATTCTAGGCCAGGTAAATGGATTCAAGGGAGATGAACACACCATCCATCATATTTTGTGGACCTATACAGCTGAACGAAATAATATTCAGAATAATTATACTGTCTAGTATGTGCTTAGAATGTGTGTCATACATTATCGTATGCTAATTGTGCATAATTAATGTTAACTAGTCATGGACACAAGATCAATTAATGAGTTGTAAAGTGAAACCTACATGCTAAGACAAGAAAAAGAACTTCCCATAGAGACAAAACACAACATTATTCTCAAAGGCACATTAAAAAGATTATAAATGAATTGACCGTTTTGATATCGGAACGCATACAGTAAATAACATGTGTAAAAATGCAATCGTTGTAGAGCTCCTGGGGGAACCAGCAGTAACTCTTCCTCATGTGAGACGCATGGCAAGAATGCCATTGAAAAAGCCTCAATCAAATGCATTATCTTCAGGACAAACAAGGGAGCTGTAGATGAGAGCTGGGCTGGATATTATAGATGAGGGATTCTGTTGTCATAACCGTGTGGAAGCCCGGCAGGATGTGCCTCCAATTCATAAAACAAATGGTCAACTTATTATTCAGGCTTAGCTCAAATTTTGGTGAGCGTGGTGAAATTTATCACTGTGAAAATGTGGACTCAAATAAAAAGGCTTGTTTTTGTTGAACAGGAAGCTCTCTCCAGAACTGAATAGAAATCAAGGAGTTAAGTCCCTCATCCCCCAATTTCCATTAACCCTCGGACTAAGGAAGACATATACATTACCATCCCCATATCTGTTTTCCCCTTGGAGGTACTGAAGCGAAGCCAGAATAAGTATCTTGCTTAATGTGAATGCACAGTTCAATGTAAGGACTGCTAAGAGATCCCTGAACTTCAGCTCTCTGTTAGTCCAAAATGCCTCCCGGCTTGCTTTCCCCAGGCACCCAATTTTAAACACACTGCACACTCCTTCACACTTTATCCATATCCTCAGCCATGTTTCTGGTTTTCCATTTTCAAGAAGAGTCTTGTATGACTCTGTCCTTGGCTGCAGGTGTCATTAGTGCTTGTGACCTGATAATTCCAACTCTTGTTCCAGAATAAAATTGTTGTCCCTCACTGGCTTCAAAACCAGCTATGGTCATATGAAAGGGCTGAGTCTTAAGTAATAGCATGCAATTGGTCATACACCAAAGCAATAAGATGAAGCCTCCCAACCAGGAAGCCTGGATGACAACAAGGGATGACTCTTCCTGTGACCTCCACTGAATCCTGAGGTGGGTGGTAATGAACTTCACTCGGGAGGGGGGATTAGTCACAGAAGTTTGGGGATTTCTTGTCAGTGCCGTATAATTTAACCTGAACAACATGTACAAAATAAAATTTTAGCTTCAGCCACTTTATGTTGAAGATACCCACCAGTTGACCTGAACTTTTGCACATTCCCTGAGAGTTTATTTGCTGATGACTATGATAAGCCAGTAACAATGACAGTTCCTAGTTTATAAAGGTAAGAGATACCCTAAATAGGGAGATATTCATGCATTGGTATTAGTATAACACTGCATGAAAATTACTATAGTTAAGCTAAAATAGAAGATCTAATAAGAATAAGAAAGACCACATTTTTCTTCCTGGGATAACACCATGAGTGGAGTAGAGCGGAATGGTCAACATGGACACAAAAGTGGTAGAAAACAAAGCCTGCTCACAAACAGTAGCTTGTGTGGCTGGTGCAACCCCTGTGTGCTCCACACCCCACACCTCTGTCCTTGTATTTTCCTCCTGCCTGTATCCCTTCAAACTCTAAAAGGGTTAATAAAGAGAGGCACTGCTGCCAGATGCCAGAGCATCCAAGGCTTTTCTTACACACACACACACACACACACACACACACACACACACACACACGTATGTATCTCAGACATGTACCTCATCATCAAATGAGTCAGTACATACAGACACGGGATAACTTCTGGGATTTAAAGATGTAATTACCACTCTTTAACCAGATCACACTTCCTAAAGAAGTCTAGACATGGAGACTTATTCTAATCATAATTATCCTATGACTATAAAATTCCATATCATTTCCTATGCAAAACTACCCAAAATAAACATTGAAATATACCTCAATTTTGTAATCCTCTTTTGAACTTTCTCATCCACAAAATATATATATATACATATACACATATATATACATACACACACACACACATATATATATATACACACTGGCATTCCTTAATAAGGGACTTTAATTTTTAATTATTATTTTATATGTATATATGTTTTGCCTGTATGTACGTCTGTGCACTACAAGAGTTCAGTGCCCTCTGAGGCCAGAAGAGGGCGTTGGATACTCCAGAACTGGAATTACAGACAGTTGCAGGCCTTTAGGTGAGTGCTGGCGAGTGGGTGATGGTAAGTGGATACTGTCGATAAAAGCCAGGTCCTCTGGAAAAGCAGCCGGTGCTCCTAACCTCCAAGCCATTGATTGCTCCAGCCCTCCTCGTTAATGAACTAAATAAAAGTTGGGGCTTCTCTGACCAGTGGGAAGATTTGGAATAGTGCCATCCTTCAGCTCCTGAAGAGCAGATGTCCTTTCCCCCACGAAGTCTGCCTTAACACGCGATATTCTTTCTCTCTGGTCCTTCGGAATGTTGTCTATGACTCTGCCTTTCATGGTACCCTGCCTTTCATTACAGATGAGTACTCTTCCTGTGTGTAAGGCTGCCACTGGGCTATGGGGAATGGTTCTGGATGCCTTGCTTCTGTGTTCCCCGGGCCCCTCCAGCATATCTGGGCAGAATGGGTGAGCCACACATGCTGAACTGAATTGAGGCTGTGGATAAGATACCCCACAGTTACAAAGATAGGGGAAAACAGAGAAGGAGACTGGTAAGACAGAAAGTTTCACAGAATACACCCAACCTCAGTACAACCAGTGCAAATTCTGCACAAGTAAAATACAGGAAAACCAGTGAGAGAATCTAAAGTGAAATGCAATGGTGCCCGCTATGGTAGAACTTTGGAAGTCCAAAATCTTTGTCTGAACCTTTGGCTGAACACACTTTAGAATGTGGATTTATTTAGTGTGAGTAAAGGCGATGTGATGTGTTGAACGAGATTAGGCAATTCCCCAGAGAGGACACCTGTTTATAATCAACACATGGGCATTTCTACAAGGAATCCTGGATCTTCAAACAAAATACAACCCCTGGAGGCACACGGAGACTGATGTGGGTCCATGTAACATGTTGTTGCTAAGAACATTCCCAAACACTCAAAGTTGCAGAATTTAAGAATTGTGGATGTGCCTTGGGTGCCAGGAACTGTTTATCTAACACACAAAGAACTCCTGATTGCTAGGGGGGTGAGCTTTCTACAGCCCTTCTTTACCAAAGTCAAATTTCACCCTTCTTTGTTGGAACTCCAAACTGCAGCAACCCTGCTGCCTTCCAAGGGCTGGGACTGCTGGTGTGTGCTTCCTCACCCAACTCAAACTTTGAATGTTCACTCCCAAAGCACTCCACAAATCTTAGTATCATACACATCCAAAGGTGAGTCCTCATTAGATACAAAAAAAGAATACGGTTTTGAGTTTTAGTTTTTATTAGCGATTTATCCTAAATACTCCTTAAACAAAAGGGCTAACAATGTAGATCGATGGTAGCCTGCTTGCCCACAGTATGCAAGAACTTAAGTTCCATGCCCCACATGGGAGAAAAAGGCGGAACCTCATTTAACAAAACACAGATGGAAAGATTGTACCCAAATAAGGACGGACAGTCCGTGATCCTTTCTTGAGGCAAACACAGGTTAAGCCCTTAAAGATACTGGCTGAAAAGTCCTATAAAAGCAGATTTTTTTAAACTAGTCTAAAATGTCTTCTGGGGCACCTGGACCATTTTGAGACTGCAAAGGGCTTCCGAGGTGCGCGCTGTGACGGCACAGCTGGCTGGCAGCACACAGGTGCACACGCGCATTGCATATGTTTGTCCTAAACACGCACTTAGCAAAGAAGAATCTGAGTGTGACAAATGAGGTGCTCTCCACCAGCCTATCTCAGTGACACACCATCCCGACAAAACGCTCCTGTTTACCACGGCCATTGCAACCACGGCTGGCACTGAGCAGCCCCAGGAACATAAGAAGGGGAGAGATCTTCAAAAATCATCTCACGCACATTTTGATTTCTCTTAGGTCTAATTCTTTTAGGTCTGACGTTTGGGGAGCTGGGCTAATTAGTGGGACTTTTTATGAGAGTCCTAATCTGTGAAACGTAGCTTTCCAGAGCTCCCGAGGGAATGAATATGGGTGGCCAGGGTTTTGAAACAAATGTAGCAATCACAGGCAGTTCTTTGTATGAAACTCGGGATCTGGCTAAATTAGTGTGGGGTGAAGATGTGGACGCCTTTCAAGCAACATTTCTGAATGTATAATCTTTTGTGGGGAATATCCCAGCCCCCCTCCATCCACAGAGGATGGCTGAAACTAGATCCCACTGAACCCTGCATTTCATGCCTTTTCCATCTGAACTAAGCACGTGTGCACTGTGGCCATCACTTTGCAATGTGAAATACAAAGCAGAGCTGGCCCAAAATGTCCTTTCCTTCTTCACAGTTTTACAAATAGAAGATTCATTTTTTTTAAACTACAGATGGAGCAAGCTTAGCATATGATTTTGTTTTTCCTAACAAAGTCAAGAGCTTTTACCTTTTTTCACTTAAAGGAAACGTTCATGCCTTCTCCTTGGCATACTTCAATTGCCAGCATAACTACCCTTGTATTTTGAGTACAGTAACAAATAAAATGAGATACTTAAAACAAGTACCATGATGCTGTGGTCATCTGATAACATAGATGCTGATGAACAATGGGCAGGCAGAATATACGGCATGGATACAAAGGGATGGTTCAGATTCTGGGCAGATGGACAGGATGGTGTGAGAGTTCATCACACTGCTCAGAATGGCACACAACATACTCAAAACTTATTGCTTGTTTATTTCTAGAAATTCCCATTTAATGTTTTCTGACCATGATTAACCATAGTTAACGAATGTTCTATCTAAAACGTTCTAAGCTCCTTGAGGATGAAGAAGCCAGATCTTAGCATAAGCTCAACAACCATTTGCTAGCTCACCTAAATTTCAACTGACTTTTTTCTCTAAGGGTTATTTAATTTTTAAATCGTGTTTCTGTGCGATGGGGTGGAGGTGAGTACAAACGCCTGGGGAGGCCGGCAGAGGGTGCTGAATCATACAGGGCTGGAGTGAACTGGTGGCTGTGAGCCACTTGATTTGGGTGCTAGGAACTAAACTTAGGTCTTCTTCAAAAGCAGCATCCACTCTCTCCAACCCCTCCACTAACTTTTGAAATAAAAGGTTTAGTGAAGTCTTCTTGGAATGAGAAGAGATTTAATTTGGGTCTTAAATAATTAAAAATGAAATAAATCTTTAAGATATATAGACATATACACATGAACATAATTAAAATAAACATTTTAAAAGAAGGTTCTGCCCAGAGAGATGGTGCAGCAGTTAATAGCCTGTAATGCTCTTCCAGAGGACCCAAGTTTGATTCCCAACACCCACAAGGGGCAAGCTCATAGCCACCTCTACCTCCAAAGCATCGAACATCTCTGGCCTCTGTAGGCATCCACACTCGCTTGTACGCACACCCTCCACACACGTAATTAAAAATAAATGGGCCTTTTAAAAAGGAAAGAAAAGAAGATGTGGTGGGTTTGGTGGCAACAGACACCAAGGAAGCAAGGCGTTTCAACTCCTGGTCAACTGTCCAATTTGGAGACTTTCAGGAATTCAGTCTGGCTGGTGATCCAGCAGGTAAGAGCACAGATACAGATGTGCATTACCAAAAATGTAAGCCCCCCCATGGCTATCAAGTGGAAGAAAGCCTGCAGACTGCCTTGTGATAGATACACCAGGGTTCTGGACTGAGCAAGGAACTCAAAGGTTGCCATGCCTCTGCATAATCCTATGCCAGAAGTAAACAACTCATAAGTTGTAAACTGTGGGCCATTCTGAGTGGTGAAATCTCACATCATGTTGCCCCAACCTGTCTGGAATAGTGATCATTTCCTTGTCCACCATATCCATAGTGTATATGCTACCTACCCATTAGTCATCCAGTAGCCATCTAGGTTACTAGATTGGCCATCACTGCATCAGCATAGCAGTGTTTTCTTGAATGTGTATTTTATTTAATAATCACCCCAGAGTGCAAGAGATAGTATGAGTATTCCTGTCCTCAGAGGAGAGGAGCCTGAGACTACTTTGCAGGAACACTTTTAGAATAGATTTTTAACTAAGAACTAGGAAGAAATGCTGGTTATTTTGTTTCCTAACTTTAAGAATGGGGGAAATTGGTTGCCAAGTTCAAATCAGATGAAATGGGGGGGGGGGAATAAAGCATGATCTGGCACTGATGAGCTGTTAGTGCGGCCTCCAGCCCTGTCACTTGAGTAGATGTGGCCTCGAACCCAGGGCTTGCTCTGAAGATTGTCCTTGAGTTCATAGGCTCTGTTAGCTGAGGAGTTAGAGTCGTCCTTCTCCCTCAGATATCTCCAGGGTCAGCAGGGTACAGCCTGGCTCACCCCCAGAACTCCCTGGGCTCTGGGTGGTAAGAGCCTGTGTACAGTCACAGTTGTCTGCATCATAATTGGATGTACAGGGGGCTCACAGCTGTCAGGAGTGGATTTAACGGGGTGTCTCTGTTCCAACGTTGGGAGCTGCTGCGACTTTGTGCATGTGCCGTGTGTTTACAGGAGTCACAAAGAAGGGCAAGGGAGAAAGCAAATAGAGAAATTCCTGAACTGGCTGTAGGGTCTGGGCCCTCAAGGAGAAAAGATGTGCAGTTTGAGTGTAAAAGAGTGTTGCTTACCCAGCAGGGCCTGCAGTTTGGAAGGCCTGAGCCATTGTTTATGTGGTGCCTTAACAAGTCTGGCTTGAAGGAGGCGTATTAACACTCTCTGCTGCATGTGTGACTAACAACTCCCTACTTCTCCTCTGAAACCTCCTCTGCTTGAGGCTGTTTTCCCTCAGTCTCTGCTGTCTTTGGCTTTCCTCTGTGTGTGTAGAGACAACCCCTTCACCCCCTTCACCCCACCCCTTTCCCTTTACTGTCACACGGTATAGGTTTATAATTGTGGGGGGTCACTTGGCTTCTCCATATAGACATATCCTGTACCCCTGTACCTTTGAGCCCACCAATCTCACAGTTTCACGCTGTTTTATTCATTCCTGCTGTTTTCATGGTTCTTTCTTTCACTAACTTCACACACAGCCTTTTGTCTTTCTTTTTCTTAACTCTTAAAATGTCACCATTTTAAAATCTGAAAAAGTTAAGTGAGTATTTTGAACTCCTTCCTCCATGACCATTATTCCAGAGAAAACTGAATTTCTGCCTGCCTCAGCCATCTAGATTCACTCAAGGCAAGGGCAGTTCCTTGCCCAGTGTCTAACTTTGCCACAATAACAGTAAACTCCATATGGAGATTCTTTTCATCCTTTTTTGAGGTAAATTGGTGCTGCTAGGAGCAGAAATGTCTCACTGTCACGAAAAGCCTTATATTTTAAATGCCATTCTGCAGGTCTCTGAAGTATTTGAAGACCATCTAGCTATCTAAAATACATCTCTATTTAACCTTGAAAAGATACCTAACATGATCAGAAAGAGATCCTTGAATCTGGCTTAGTTTCTTCCCTTACCATGACCAGTAACAATCTGCAACCAACTCCACTAAATGATGACAAACATCCGTAACCCACCAAATGACCAAAAACTATCCACTCCATCTCTTGGGAATGTGGGCATTTTGTTCTCTAGACTGCTACCTGTTGTCTAAGGGTGACAGCATCTTTAGGGGACCCTGAAAAATTTGGGATAATTGTCAAATCCTGAGAGAGCTGGCTGTATTATTTTTTGTTTAGTCTCTGTGTGATGGGGAAGTATAGGGCTTATCTGAAATTCTGGCTGGAGTAGTTTGTGAGGCAGGACTATCTCAGTTGGGCTTTTCCCCAACTAGCTCTTATAACTGAATCAACCCATTTTTCAAAATCTATGTCTGCCAGTGGCTTGATTACCTCCCCTTAGTACAGCACATCCAACTTGTTCCGAGTCTACTGGTGAAATCACATGCCTAGATTTCTCCTCCCAGTTTCTTTCTGTCTGCCTGGAAGTCCTGCCTACTCTCCCCTGCCTAGCTATTGGTCATTTAGCTCTTTATTAAGCCAAGCAGAAGTCACCTTAGGCAGAGACACATCTTTACAGAGTAAACAAATGTTCCACAACATCCACTAGTCCTGAAGAAAGTGTCTTTGGCTGCCTGCTTTCCTGGTGTAGTGAAGGAAACGTCCTCGGTCGCCCTGGTGTCCAAATCCAGTCTCACAGAACTCTCTGCTCACTGCAGAATAGTGGTCCCCTGCCCAGAACTCTGCTCTTGGATCAGCTTGGGTGTCTTTGAATTCTCACTCTGACAAGGCTCTTCCGGCAGTGGGTGCCCCTCGCTGGAGAGCAGCCCTAACTGGCCCTCCCAGGCGCATGCGGGAGTGAGGGCACAAGAACCATGCAAGTTCACAACCTGCTAACACAGGAGCACCTGACACTGTGAGCATCCCCGGGCAATGCAAATAAAGAAACGTAGACATAACCCTTAGTCTCTGAGAACATGCTATCTAGTGTTAATCACAAGCATGCTGGACCTGGTGACACATACCTGTCTTATCAGCACTCGAGAAGCTAGGCCTGAGTTCCAACATAGTGAGCCTCGATCACCAGTGTGCATAGAATGTGAGTTTCAGTCATCACAGACGAGACCTGCCTCATCTTAGGGTCTCGCATAAGCCTGAAGTCATGGAGAAGAATAATGTCCAATGCACCATGGACACTGTTGGAAAGAGATGTGTTTGGTGAGACGACTGTAAAGTCCACTCCCCAGGAGTCCTGCAATGCATTCAACTGCAAGCCCTCTTGCCAACCCGTGTGTGGCTTCCCTCCAATTTCTTGTCCTTGGGATTGGGCCACCCTGTCTAGCTGTTGTCCCTTCAGGCTACCCACTTGCAGACTACTCCGAGATCCAGACTCCAAAGACAGAAGCCTCTTGACATTAGGAACAACAACAGAATGATGCTGTTTGTTCCTAACATTCCCACCAGGTAAATGAGGGCATCCATTTGTCACTCAGGCTACATAGCCTCCTGAATGTTCTGGGTATACCATCTTTACGCTCACAGTGCTGCCGCGGAGGAAGTCACCCTAAATACAGTAAACACATCTGGGCTAAATTTCAAATGAAAGATTTCCTTATAATTCTCACTTTTGAAATGATGCAAGCAATTTATTGAGCTAGTGTGGGAGGGAGGAAGGGGATGAAAAGGTTTCCAGAAAGTCCTCAGCCACAGAGCTGACATCCGACCCTGTGATGTCTCCTTGTCTATATAATTTGTAGTGTGGTGCATTCCACAGAATATGCCAACTCTTTTCCATCTGCTTAAAAAAAAAAAAGGTGGTGCTAATTAGATCAGGCAAATAGCTGCAGTTGTTGATGCATTTGAAAATGATTATCTCAAGGCAGTGTCTTATTACCCAGCAAGTCTCAGCTTTCCTTATTAATGTACTATGGTTGATGCCAGACTTCAAAGTCAGAGGTAGAATCTGAATCTAACAGTACTGGCTGGGGCAATTTTGAAAGATGGGGTCACTATTAGAGCCTGTGTCCAAGGCAAGGAAAGATTCTATTTGCACCTAGAAATAGAGCCCCTTCTCATGGTTATGGATCCCTCTGTCAACTCAGAGCCAGGAAACATCAGAAGGGACACTTGCCACATGCAAAATGTACAGGGGAGCCACAGAACAATAAACGGAAAATTGGGACCTCACTATTAAAGTTCTTACTTCCCAATGAGTCAAGAGGCTGACCCAGCATGTTCAAGTGCAATATTGAAGAGGAATAATAAAAAACGTTGAATAATGTGGGAGTTTTTCCACATGTTGGTTATTTATTCAGTACATTAGTGTATATTGGGAACTCAAAGGATACAGAGGTTATTTTGCAGGACGCTGATGGAGGAATAAAGATAAAGAAGAGTACCATGGAAAGAGAAAAACCTGCGAGCTGATGTAAGGGCCCTGCAGGCTGATGTAAGAGGCCTTCGGGCTGATGTAAGGGCCCTGTGGGCTGATGTAAGAGGCCTGTGAGCTGATGTAAGAGGCCCGCAAGCTGATGTAAGAAGCATGAGCAAAGCTATGAAAATTGGTAAAGAACTTTAATAGTGAGGACCCAATTTTCCATTTGTTGTTCTGTGGCTCCCCTGTACATTTTGCATGTGGCAAGTGTCCCTTCTGATGTTTCCTAGCTCTGAGTTGACAGAGGGATCCATAACCATGAGAAGGGGCTCTATTTCTAGGTGCAAATAGAATCTTTCAAACCAGGATCGCAGACAGAGCTGGAGCCTTGTGGTCAACTGGAATGCTGGAGGCAGAACACAAGTAACACATCATGTTGGAATGTCGTTTGGCCACAGAGTGTCTTAAATCCAAACAGGAAGACTTAGGCTCTTCTACTAAAACACATGCATGATGATTCAGAGCTTAGGAGCCTCTCAAAAAGGTTGCATATACTAAAAACCCAGCACCCATAAAACCAGCCACAGGTGGGCACTGAGGGTACTCTAAAACAAAAAGGAAAAAGGTGTGTGAAATGTTTTGTTTATCTTTCAGGGGTGTGTTTCCAGAAGCAAGGATTCAAGGCTAAAACTGGCCCGTTACAGTTGGATAACATCGAGATCAATTCCGTCTCTAGCAAATAAAGAATGTGTTTTCCCTTTTTGTCTTCTATTTAAATTCCCCCTTCCTCCTTGTGAAACTGTTAATATGCTGAAGTGGAGGGCTTAGCCCACCTCCAAACCTTTAAAATGCAGTTAATTACGAGATAGTCCAATTTAAACTTTACAACATTCTTGATACCAGAATGTATGGTGGCCTGTTTTTGTTAATCAGCAGAAGGGAGGCAGGCGTGCAGGCCAGGGCGCTCTAGGGAGAGGACCAGCTGGGGCTGAGGAAGGGGGTTCCTAATCCTAGTTCTGCCTCCCATTGCTGGGAGAAGAGGTCGCTGAGGCCTTTGGCAATCTACTGAAGAAGGCCCCTTGTAGAAAATTGTAGGAAACCAGAGATAACCTGTGGTGCACGGGCAGGTGAGAAGTGTGCACTGAGAGCACACTCTGGGCTTTATGTTAGACTTGCTCACCTCTTTTAACCCTTGCAGTTCCACATCTGGAGCAACAGGTCACTCCCACAGACAAGTAGGACCAGACCCTGCAGGGGGAAACGACTTCACTTTCAAGCAACAACAATGACTTGTTCATTTCAATGCTCACTCTACACACGGCACTCTGATGTCACAAAGGACTGTGTCCTGCACACATCCTTTCCGATTTTGCATCTCTCAATTGTGTGCCAACAAACAACACAATTCTCTCCCTTAGCTAGTTCTTTGCTTTGGGATAGTAACCATGCATCCCCAAATGCTAGAATATAGAAGAGATGTTTTGACTGAAATAAAAAGGCTATAAATAATATGTCTTATTATATTATTATATATTATAATATATTATATCTTTTATGTTATAATATATTGTATGTTATTATAGCTATAAAAGCTATGTCTTTTAACTTGATCAGTATCTTTATAAACTTGTGGAACATAGGTTCCTATCTAAAGAATCTTTTTGTTTTGGTTTGTTTTGGTTTTGGTTTTTCAAGACAGGGTTTCTCTGTGTGGCCTGGCTGTCCTGTAGACACTCTGTAGACCAGGCTGGCCTTGAACTCACAGAGATCTGCCTGCCTCTGCCTCCCAAGTGCTGGGATTAAAGTCGTGTGCCACTGCCACACAACTAGAGAATCTTATCTAAGTGAAACTGCTACTTTATTTCCTCTATCTTTCTATGTTTTTGAGAATGTCCTAATTCTCGGGAGAAAGGGGTACTTTAATAGCCAGGAGATTAATTTAGCCCCTGAGGACTTCAGGACACAAGGTCCTTCATAATAGATGGCCGTATATGAAGCCTCTGAGTAGAGAAAGAGGAGGGACCACAGATCAGTAGATGTGTCTGTGCCAGACAGGACTGCATGAAGCCATATAATGAGGTATTCCAAAGGATTTATTAATGTGATTTTTCTGTTGCTTCTCTGAGTTCATGATCGCCTGTCTAAGAAATCAGCAATATCTTCCTAGCTATGCGGACAACTGGCCTGGAACAGAGAAACATAAGGAAAAAAGAAAGTGGGATGTTCAATACCTGGCATTCAACAGGACTTTGTAACAAGAGAGCAGTGGCGTGGGCCAGGCTATTACCTTGAGAGAGGATTTTCCACATCTCTTTACTCCTGCCTTCGACATGAGTAGAACCAAACCTGGGCAATGCAGGTCCCTGAATTCGCCCTTGTACAAGGAAAATACGCTTTCTACTGTGGCAGCCAGGCATGAGCTGGGACTCAGCGGAAGGAGGACATAATGTAAGAATCAAGGAGAAACTGCCCCTTGCCTGTAGATTTGAACGAGAAGGAGGCAGGCAGAAGCAGAAAGGATGGTAGTGGGGTTGGTAAGGAAGGTA
This sequence comes from Peromyscus leucopus, assembly GCF_004664715.2. Lineage (NCBI taxonomy): Eukaryota > Metazoa > Chordata > Mammalia > Rodentia > Cricetidae > Peromyscus > Peromyscus leucopus. Next base: position 51,129,046 of record NC_051066.1, on the reverse strand, counting down.
GGCGCCCCCGAACTCTGGGGCTCCCATAAAAGTGCTCACAGCCTCCTGGCACCAACCTAGTTTGCCATACCGAGGAAGACATAGCAGTTTAGCCAAGCTGGCTAGCAAGGAAGGGCCCAAGTTCAGCTCCCAGGGCCCCCTGACTTCTTGGGACCACAGAAGGTACATAGATGTCAGTCTATGCCTCATGCAGGGACCCAGCAGCTTTCTGTAGAGTCTACAGAAAGTCCTCTCAGCAGGAGCTTCAGCCACTGTAGCCCAGGGCCTTGGATAAAAGAAGGGTCCAGTTAAATTTGCATTCTATGTAAATAAAAATATCATATTGCATGTAATGTTTGGACATACTAACAGGGAAATAATTAGTTGTTGTTGTTATTTATTTGTTGGCATTATTCACCTGGCGCAAGAAAACATGAGTTACAACAGAACCCACTGTAAGAGTTTTTATTAGGGAAGGAAAGGGTGGAGGTGGGTAGGCCAACTGAAGAGAAAGGTGATGGGGGTGGGGTGGGGGAGAAAGAGAGATAGAGACAGAGAGAAAGGTAAGCGCTACCTCTGGCAAGAGGAAGGGAGGAGGGAGAGCGGGGAGCAGGCAGAGTCTGCTTTTATAGGTCACCTCACACAAGTATATATGGGCTAACACAGCTATGCCACACATGTACATAGATTGCATGACCACACTGTGCACAGATTACGTAGGACGTAAGGCCCTGGAGTGACTAAGCATTTTTGTCTGACTGCTGACAGCACATGCGTGGTCATGTGACTCCAGAAGTGGCTAGGAATAATAGCATTTGTTTCTCTGACATCTGGATTTAAGTAGGCATCCTGTACTTTCATTTGCCAACATGACCACCCCCAACCTGGACCTGAGAGCTGCCATCAGACTTCAGGCACCCCGGAGGAGGGCGATTACAAAGAGGCAGGATCAGCAGGCAGGGTACCCCAGGCTTTCATCAGTCCCGAAACATGACCAGACCATAAGCAGCATAACCACAGACCTCAGCTGCCAATGCTGGCAAAGGTCAGTGAGCCATGAGCACAGAAAGGCTGAGCCAGTAGATGACTCAAGGGCACCTCTTGGTGCTGAGTGCCTATCTGTTTAATTGGCCTGAGGTCATCTGCATCCCACACATCTAGAAGTCACCCCAGGAGGAAAAGTAGGGACATGGAGGTATGTACAAGTTCCTTCAGTCCATTTGTGCTGCTATGCCAAAAGCACCTGAGCCTAGATAATTTACAAACAAAGGTTTCGTTTTCCTTCCAGTTCTCTGAGCTCAAAATCCAAGATCAAGATTCTAGTCGGTGCAGTGAGTGTCTTGTGTGTCCCAGGTTTCTGCTCCAAAAACTGTGCCTTGTTGCTGCACCTTCAGGAGGAGACAGGCCAACCCTGTGTCCTGATGTGGTTAAAGGGCAGAGAAGTAGGAGGACTTCCGCCATCTCCCCAGCCTTTGTTAAGGTTGCAGACTCCACTCCTGAGAGCTCCAGCCTCACAGCTCCCTCACATAGAAACCCCGCCTCCCATGCTGTCACACTGCGGGTTATGTTTCAACACGGAATTTTGGGAGGACCCGTACATCCAAGCCATAACACAGAGAGAGAGAGCAATTTATTTACAAATTATTGTATCACACCAAGCTTTAAATTGGAGTGACCTAAAAAGAAAAATCCCCTGACACTCTGAACAGGTGGTTCCTAGGAAAAGAAATCATTTGTGGGGCCTGATTTCAAAAGTGCATTTTCTCTACAAAGCCATGATGCTACTCCATACCCATCGGCAATGGCTTTTTGAGAGAGAGAGAGAGAGAGAGAGAGAGAGAGAGAGAGAGAGAGAGAGACTTACCAATGAAAATGTCCACTGTACCCCTGCTGATGAGGTCACACCTTCCTCTCTGACCCCTCCTATACCACCTGAGTCCAAGAGGCCCGCAGACCTTTGACTCTGACCCTGTGGCTCCTGGTGGCAATTGTTTCCTCTCCAGCGACCCCAACAACCTTCTGGAAACACACACAATGTAGCTGCAAAAAACCCTGTATTAGCATTCGACCCAAGAACAATGCAAGGTCCCCCATAACCTCCAGTGTTGTGGGCACTGGGAGGTCCCCCAGCATGCCACATGCAGCCACCGAAGAATGAGCAGCCTGCCATCCGTGTGCCTTGGAGAGGGTCCAAGTCTCTATTTCTTCTTCTCACATAACGAGAACACAGGACAAACAAACACATTAACATAAAGCTGTGGGAAGGGCTGAATATACATTCTTTAGAAACAGCCACTGACATTGGGAATATTTTAAACTTCTCTAGAGGTTTGAAGTCTTCACCCAGGTAATAGTTCAAACACAGGCGATCTGCCTAAGCTTTTGCCTGATGTAGGAATCCTTGGCACAAGCTTGGGTCAACTGGCCACTCAGACTCAACTCAACCACTCCAGCAATGGGAATCCCACTACCCAAAAGAGACAGTGACATCCCATCCCCATAACTGTCAGAGGCAGCAAGAGGGGGCGTGGCAGAGGTTCCCTGGTGTTCAGACAAAGCAAGAAATGAGTACTTACTGGGATAAGCCCAAGAGCTATGATTATTGGGGCTAGAGAGATGGCTCAGTGGTTAAGAGCACTTGCTGCTCTTCCAGAGGATTTGAGTTCGGTTTCCAGGTTCCAGCTCACAACTGCCTGTAGCTCCAGCTCACCTGCACACATGTAACATACAAACACAGGGAAACATGTTCATACATACAAATAAAAACACACTCTTCTTTAAAAAAAAAAAAAAAAATTCTGATGATTATAATTCCTGTTTTCCCAGTATTCTATGCAAACCATGATTTTTCAAGATTCCAACGTGCAGTGATTCTCTCACTGAAAACTGGATGCCATACCCAGAGATTCAGTGGGTTAGAAGAGTAGAGACAGGTTGGTATTGTTTATTGCAGAGTGTGGGGAAGCCAGGACTCTGCTGAGGTTACACCAATCATTCTCCCTAATTTCCTATGCCACTGCCTGTGGACGTTAAAAACCTTCCCACACTCTCTAAAAACTCGTGTACTCAGTTTCTGAAAATTCCCATGTACTCATAGTCACTCTTGGTTTTTCACAGTTTGCTTCATTTCTTACCTTGTTGGCTCTAGATAGGATTTTACTCTATAGCCCAGGCTAGCCTCAGCCTCCCTAGTGCTCAGATTAATGGTGTGAGCCACCAGTCCAGCTTGCCATCTTTCCTCTCATCCAGGAGGTCCTGGGGACACCCACCCACCCCCTTCTCCTTACTTTCCTGTTGAATTTCTCAGACAACTCACTTCTGAGACTGTGGAGAGCTAAGTGACTCAGAAAACCAAAAGCTTAATGTTGGACATTCTTAAAAATCCTCAGGGTGCTCTGCCACTGAAAATCCAATGACCATCTTCCTGAGTGGGCCCAGCATCCCGTGACAGACCCATGTCCCGTTCTCGTCCCTCTGCCTTCCTCTGCATCAGATTCCTTTTTATTTCAGAAATGGAACAGCTGAGCGGTCTACGTCACTGAATTCTATCAACCTGCCTCAAATTGGTGTGTGTGTGTGAGAGAGAGAGAGAGACAGAGACAGACAGACAGACAGACAGACAGACAGACAGACATGATAATACTAAACTTGAATCAGCAGCATGGAAACAAGCCAAAGCCTTTCTGGAAGAGCCACACAGAGAACCCCTAACCTAATATCCAGCGTATCCTCCTTCAAGGGTCTCCACGCCCCTCTTCCACTGTACAGATTCGTCCTATAAGAGCTAGAAATGGGGGTGGTAGCATCTCCACTGTGAAAGTGCTTGCTGGCTGCAGAGGAAGGAGAGGAGCCAGACTCTAGGATTAATATCCTACAAGCTCATACACACGAGCCCTCCAAGGCAGACGCAGCAGCCACGGGTGGAGTTCTTTAAAGTGGGCAAGAGGAGGACCCGAGCGGTCCTCCTCCGGACATTCTATCTAGGCGTTCACCCTTCTCCTGTGGAGCAGAGCAAAGGGGGCACAGCTCGAGGGCTGGCAGAGAGATTGGAAGGCACAGGGTATCAAATCGAATCCTGGCAGGCTGGAACCTGCCAGTTCTCATTTATGCCTTGGGTCTGTGCTTGTCCTCAGGTGTTTGCGTTCTTCTCGGGGAAACAACAGGCTCATTAAAGCCCGAGTGAAGAAGTTACTTAATGGGTTCGTAAGTCACCCGTTCTTACCAGACAGCAGCCATGCAGGCTGCAGATGAGTGAGAATCACTGATGAAGCTCTAAATTGATACATTCACTGAAGCGTGAGCTATCAATACTGACCTTGTTTGCAGCTTCCCCGAGCCGGCAAGGGGGCATTCTCCGGAAGCTTTGAGTAACAATCTGCACATTTAAGCTGATAAAAAAAAATGTATTTAATTTAACCAAATAGCTCCATTAAATTGTTTCTGGGTTTCAGAGGATTAAACTTGTAATAGAAGAGGAGTTTTAAACTTTCAGTTATCTTAGCCTTTTAAACATCCAGTTTGTTCTGAGACCTTCCACCTATGTCTTTCCAGCAGGCAAACACAGCTGAGGTTCAAGAAGACAGAGCTGAGGAAACCCAAGGCACTCAGTAATAACAAGGAACGTTAATTTACTGCTTGCTGGCTACCAGGCCCTCTGGTACACACTTTAACAGCCGTCACTTTGATAAATCCTACCCATGACCTTGGGAGGGACAGTGGCAGGAATGAAGGCTGAAAGCAGAAAGGCAAATTCTCCACGATCTCAGGCTTAATTAAGAAATAAGACTCAATTCCAAGACCCGAGCTCTTCGCTACCACCCAATGCTGGTACCAATGTAGTTGTGTGTATCTGAACCCATGAATTCTTCTTCATTAAGAATCTATTAGAAGAACTAAAAGCCAACCAGAAGATTACCCTTCTGGTTGATCATCAGAACATGTCCTCCTGTTTCTCTGTTTGATCTAAATATCAAAATTCAACATCTAACCCCTCAGCTTCCTCTCCTTTGGCTCTGCCTCCTCACGTTTCCTCACTTCCAGTGGTCACTTTACTGTTCCCAAAGTCAGATTCAGAAAGTTTCAGCTGCTTAGCTACTAGCATTATGCAGACCTTGTTCACAGTGAGCAGAACTTTTAGTTTACTGGGAAAAGCAGAGATCATGGCATAAGAAATGGAGGAGCCCTCTATTAGACACCCCCACACCCCCAAAGCCCTGCCTGATATCAAAATTCTGACTAGTGGGTTAGAGGCATCTCAACATGTTCACACAACAAGCCTCTCCACGTTTCTGCCCTTTCTCTGCCCCATGTGCATGGTGTGTGTGTGTGTGTGTGTGTGTGTGTGTGTGTGTGTGTTGTGTGTGTGTGTCCATCTGTCTGTCTGTCTATGCACATGTGTGCATATGTTTTGTGTAGATGTCAGAAGTCAACATTAAGTATCTGCCTCTTTCTCCTTACTCTCCACCTTTATTTTTTTAATTTTATTTTAGACAGGGTCTCTTACTAAACTTGGAGCTGACTAATTGACCTCACTGATTGGCTGTGAAGTCCCTGGGATCTGCCTGTTTGTGCCCTCCCCCTTCCCCAACACTAGGGTTACAGATGCCTGCTGTGACTGGCATTTTCAAGAGTGCTGGGGATCCAAACTCAGGTCCTCAGGCTGGTGAAGCGAACACTCACCTCAGTGGGCCACCCCTCCCCCAGGCCCTCTGCTGCCTGACTTTTACATTTACTAAGTGGGAAGATCTGTCTGCTTATGTTAAACCTCAAAACTCTCAATATAATTGCATTGTCGGCTATACCTCTAAGAGACTGAATGATTACCATATTTAAAAAGCTTTTATATATTGATATTAGAATTCTTATAAATTTCTCAACCCAACCATTACTCATTTGCTGATTCACTGAGACTATGACATTACTATGTACCAAGTACTCTACATAACAAGGACCATGAAAATAAGGGTGAAAAATCTATTGTCTGTCTTAATATGGGCAAATATAATATTTTGCATTCAATGTGAGGGCTTCAAAGGAGGGATCTGTAATGTTCTGTGGCGAAACAGACAAGTGAACAGACATAAGGGCAGGAAAGACATACAGGCCTTTCTACTGTCCTAAAGGCTGCTGGTCTTTGAAGGGATGAGAAGCCCTGGCTTCCTGCTCCCAGGAAAGCAGCTCTCCCCTCACCTGTAAAGGCTCACAGGACTCCTGTGGCTGACCCTCACAGAGGACCAACAGTGTGCGATGTGCTTTCCAAAATGCAGTCTGTGCAAAGACTTCTATCGTCCTCAAAACCGTTTTTTACAGATAAAGAACGTGAAACACAGAAGGAATGCTAGCCTGCCTGAGGTCTCACTACCAGCAATTGGGAGAGCTGGGATGGAAGCCTGGTTCCTGCATCCATGAACTAACCAGTGCACTACCAAGATACCCCAGAACACAGGCGGAAACCAGTGCAAGTGATAAAAGACTTCTACTGTTCATCTGAGCTCGAAAGCCAACCTGTATACCTTGAGCTGGCTGTTGAACAAATGGGAAAGAATTGCTCTTGATTCTAGTGAGGGGGCGAGCAGTCTTTTCTGTACAGGGCTGATAGCAAATATTTTAGGTGTGGTAGGCCACACCATCTCTGTCATAACTGTTCCCCTTGGTCCTTGTGGCCGGGAAGCACCTGCAATCAAAAAGTAAACAAACAGGTATGATTATGTTGCAAGAAAACTCTATTTGCAAAGACTAAGATTTGAATTTCATATTATTTTCATATGTTACAAAAAAACATTTATCATTTTGAATCTTTCAACTATGTAGAAAGATTTTTAAAAATGACAATAGTAACACCTTTCACATAACAGTCTCATTGGATTGTTGTAGCCACAAGTTGCTCGGTCCCACCCAGCCTTGTGGTCCCACAGCCATTTATAAAACAATCACTCAGAGGTTTTTATTAATTACAAACTGTGTGACCTATGGCTTCAGCTTCTTGCTAGCTGGCTCATTCATCTTAAGTTAACCCATTCCTATTCATCTATATGTTGCCATGTAGCCGTGGCGTTACCAGTCTGCTGGCATCTGTTGCTCTTTTCACAGCGGCTGTGTCTCTCCCAACTCCGCCCTTCTTCTCTCTGTATCTCTGCTTAGGTTTCCTGCCTGACTGTAAGCTTTCTTGCCATAGGTCAGAACAGCTTTATTTATTATCCAGTGGGAGCCACATGTATTCACAGCATCCAGAAAGACATGCCACAGCAGATTGCTGGCCTTTGGTTTAAAGTCCAGAGCACAGCAAGTCCTTTAAAGAAGACTACAGCAGCTGGGCCCAGGGCCATACACACACTGGGTATTGCATGACAGCTAACTAACCCTGTAGGGTACCTTGTGGTGTGGGAAATAGAAAAGTACAGAACTAGGGATTGGAAGACCAACCCCAAGTCCCAGATTATTATTTACCAACAGTAACCCTAAGACAGTCGTTAATCTCCAAATGAGCTTTGGTGTCCTGTACATTTGCCATTGTCCATGACAAGCCAGTATCCTTATAATAGGTACACTTACTTATACTGTGTGTATAAGCTTGGAACTTTAATTAATCCTAAGGACATTCCTATGAGCTAGGTACTAAACACATACCCATTCTGCAGATGAGACTTGAGGAAGCTAAGTAGCATGGTTACAGGACTGGTAAGTAGCAAGGCCAGAACGTGAGCTCATTCTGGCTTCAAATATGGATCTTAACTCCTAAGCCTGCTGTGTCCAACCTGTGATCCCCCAAACCAGAACCCAATCGTAGACTTACTTCAAATATTATGAGAAACTTTTGAGAATTTTTCTTATCTCAGTCGGGCAGTTCTCTGGCACAAATATTGTGGATGACAACACCTTGTTGTGATGTCATTGGATTGCCCAGCCCGCTAGGCCAACATGCACTCTTCCAAACAACTGAGAAAGGAATGCATCTGCACAAGCGTCTTCACCGCTTTGAATGGGGCTGAAGGGTATTAGCAACGAAGCCCTGAGGAACAGAAGCTAAAATGACAACTATCCCATCATTACCATTTGGTGTTTATCAGGCATCTGCTTGTATGCTAGGTCAAGTATTTTACTATCTCATCTAGTTTAATTCTTCTGACAACAATTTTTACAGGCAAATACTGCTAACCGCCTTTGCAGATAAGAAAACTGAGGTTAAGGGCGATCAAAGAGCTTATACGCGGTTCCAGGAAGCTAAGCAGTAGAGGCGAGGTTTGAACACTAGCCATCTGGTCTCAGAGCTCAAACACTACCTCTGGTGCAATGCCGTCGGCAGCACCTATGTGTGCACCATGTATACAGGTATGTACCTGTGAACTGCATTGTGTACAACAGTGTTCTAGGCTAAATATGGCTTTGACAGCGGGCCCAAGAATCCAAACTCTGCTACCATGGGAAAAGGCATTTGCATGCGCAACAAGTTCACAGGTACATTTTAGAGACAAGCAGTTGGTGAGTTGTGCACATATATATTCTGGCACGCGCTGTCTGATTTGTTTGATAACGTTCCTCTCTATCTTCGCTGTAGATAAACGTTCGGAGCCTTTGGCGACAAACTTACTCCTCTTCCCTCTCTGAAATTTCTGCTCTACTCACCACGGTGCCCACAGAAGCCAGCTGGTGATCTGGAAGAGGAGGCTGCTGGACAGCTCCCATCAGCCACCCCAGATTCTGTTTCCAAACACACAGGAAGAAGAATAGCCCGTGTTCGCACTATGGGCACACACTGCATGGTTATTACAGTAAGCTGAATTGAAAGGCCAGTCAAGGTCAATGTGAGGGTGGAAAAGAAGCAAGCAGAAGCCAAGGAGTAGCTCCTGTACGCTCTGGAGTAGGGCTCCTTGACAAGGACCACCGGGTGAACTGTGCAGACACTCAGGGGATTGCCTGTAATAACAACACTCCTTATTAAGCTTGTCTTGTTCATTTGCTTTTGAGGCATGTGCTATATTTATTAGCAATGCTTATGAAGGAATCTCCTTAACGCTGGCTTAGGAGCACCGCTCCCTGGGGTATTTTTGTGTCTAGAGCTATAAAGAGGGGTGACAATGAGTTCAAGGCAGAGCTCTGAGATTGGTGTGCAGTGTGACCTTGCACAAGTCACTTTATCACGATGCTTCTAGTTCCACCTCTGCAAAAAAGAAAATAAAAGATAATAGTGTTAATACCTTCCCTCTCTCCAACTCTCAAACATAAATCAGTGACTGGAAAGGGCTTTGAGCCTTTGGCTACAATGACAAGCCATTCTTGCCATCGTTAATTAACATTTATTAATAGAAACTAGTGCAGACAATGCAAAGGTGATCCAAAAAAGTGATGAGCAAACCTGTCTTCTTCTATGAGCAACTGTCCCCGCAGGGAGTGCGGATGAATCAGTCCCCTCTCCCACCCACACAGGACATTTTCTTCCTACAAATTGATTCATGGGGAATTCAAATTTTAAAAGAATTTTTAAAAACCACACAATTTCTGAGCCATGTTTCATTCACTTAAAAATACGTAGCAGCTGATGTAGTTTTCCAAAATGAGGTATAGAAGGGAAATCTCACCTTTTTTTTTTTTCCTTCCCAGTTTAACCACTGTTGGGTGTACTCGAACTTATAATAAGTAGGAGAACACCCACTGACCACCATTATAGCCGAGGTTTAAATATGAAGACCCACTAGGTTTTTTCAATGCATTACCTCTTTCTCCTTCCTTGGGCTATTTTGGCTGAAATCGTTTGACAGCAGTCTTGTCTGAGAGGTCTTGCTGGCTCTCTGTGCACCTGTGTCCACCCAGACAGCAAACCTGACTGCAAACTCGTCACCAACGAGCTGCCAGATCATTACTACGGTAGATACTGTATAATCTGTCTTGAAATTAGCATCAGTCTGGCCAGGCTGGGCACTCACTTGCCACGGAGGCTAATTCACTCCTTGAATATGCATTCATGGAGATGTGCCTGGGTTTGGAATCCAGGGGGAGTACACGTTAAGAGCAGATTTTCTGAATTAGCATGGTGAGAGGAAAGGGTCCTTCATTTGGACGGCTGCAGATGCTGCTCCCTCTTGTTCATTACAAGTGCGTTTCATCAGCTTTATGATGTCCACATGTCAATTGAGTGTGAGGATTTTGCACACAAAAGAGCCTCAGGGAAAACGACTCCACTAGCTAATCAGCTGATTATCATACCTCAAATGGGCTGCAGAGCTTGCTGCTCCCAACCCGTACAGGCGAGAGCAGAATTGAAGATTAAGACTGCAAAGAACAAGGAGCCCGGCCAGATTAGGGAAATTAAAGAGGTGTTTGTCAGCGAACGAGAGAGGACAGTGAGCTCAAGTGAGGGTCTTTGAAAGGGATGGACCTTCGAAACAAAATGACTAATGTTTTTCTTTAAAAGGGGACTGGTGGGGAAAGGGGGAAAGGTTAATTAGTGTATCATTCTCCCGTTTATGCCCAGCTGTGTCGAGTCTGTCTCATTTCTGCCCCGGATTTCAAAAACCCAGAATTCAAGCAACTGTCCCAGGGTAACAGAAGAGTATCTTAAAGTAATTGAATTAGTTTCCAACAATAGAAGACACATAACTGCCCCGGGCACCTCCTTACACATAGCCTTGGATTGTCTGCAAATTCATTGATTAATAACAAGGGCATAAATGAAGAAAAGAGAAGAAAAATATATCTGCATGACTCCATAAAGCGTGCTAGCTTGAGAAAACATTATGAAAGTCGTTAATTGAGATCTTGTCATCTGAGTGGTAGTCTTTATATCCTTTGGGGAGAGGAAATTAATGGATGGTCCCCCTCCCCCACCTTTTTTTTTTTGTCTGAAATTTCCCAAAGTTTTCTCCCGGTTCCCTAGGGTCTCCTCGAGTCTATCTAAAATGCAGTTAGAGCTGAGGCTGTCTCTTGCTTCACGGTGTGCCTGCCTTATGCTTTCATCAGAGGCGTCTAACTCACACAGATGCACTATTTAACAATGCCATCCCCTGCTTTCATCAGAAGGGGGAAGGTTGCAAAGCGCCGAGCCCTGCAGAATAAGGGGGGCAGGTCCCCTGTGATCGGCGAAAGCTGAACATCGGTGCCAGTTTCCATCTGTCATGATAGCCTATCTCGGAACCTTCAATCTGTCAAAAGCTCGCTGCCTGGCTGAAGGCTCCAGGAGATTTGATGCACTAAACACACTTGACAACAGCATTATCACTGCAAGGAGCCAGCAAAACGCCATCAATGTGTTAATTGTACCGGGCTATGTAAAGTGTCACTTCCCATATCGTTTAACACCAGCTTCGACTCTTTCGCAGGTCCTAATTTTCTACACTTTATAAACATATGGATTGCTCTTGTAACAACAATGTGTTCTTCTTAGCCGAGCTTTAATTTTGCTTGGAAACACTGCACCCAAGCTTCTATCAGGGAAATGGCGTAAAGGGGCTTGGGAGCCGTGAGGGGTGGGGGAGAGAAAATAAAAAGAAGCTTGGGGGAGGGGAGAGGATTCAAGCAAGCCCTCCTCTGTCACAGGCAGCTGGGATGTATTTTAGACTATGGATTGGTGCTAGGGTTTTTTTTTTTTTTTTTTTTTTGATAATGGGCAATGGTTCCTTTTTTCTCACAGAGGATGAAAAATGCAGATCCAGGATGTTTGCAGGCAGGGTGTTTTCTTCCATCATAATATGAACAGTTTTGTAATGGTAAACAGGAGAGAAGCACATAAATAAATGAAAATTCCCCTTGAAGAACTGAAAGTGTTTTTAGCACCCAAGTACCTAATATTCAATTTCTGGTACAAGCCGGGCCAGGTGTTAAATTTCTCTAGTTACTGTCACTAATGCAAATTAGATTCTTTTTCTGCTCATAAAAAATCAAATCCACATTAGAAATTAGCTATAAAATGTAATGACTTAAATGCTATAGTGTTTTACAAATCTCCCTGCATATCTACAGTAGATAATGCTGTAAAAGGAGAGAAGATAATAAAATATGGTAGGAAGTTGAGTTATTTAAAGGTCTTTTGTGACTGATTACTGAAAAATGTGACATATTCCTTTGCTCTTCTCGCTCCCTGTCCCCTGCTTCATTCTGGGAAATGAGAACATTTATGATCCTATTTTTTTTACAAGCCAAGCAGTAATCAAAATCCATTTTTAAATGATGTTGCAAGAACTGGAAAGAGCATTTACATTATTGGAGAAAAAAATACCACCCAGAGAAGTTTATAATACCTCTGCGACTTTTAATAATTGGCGTTGTAGCCATCCGGAGGGAGCTTCAGACCCATTAAATAAGGAGCACTGTTAGTATGTTAAACTCTGCATTAACAACATCACCAAACATGCCTAGGGGATTGTCTCATGGCCTGTGTGCATCACCCCACCCCCAGCCCATGCACAAGAATATCAAAAAGAAAAAAGAAACCACCCTTTAAAATAACACTTTGCTTTTTAATCCTATGTTACACAGCCGAGTAAAATTGAGCTCAGAGGAGTATAAAAACCATACATTTGTCAAAATTTAAAGTGTTAGCAGGCATTCCCTCCCCTCCACTGTGGAATGCATATTTCACCCTACTTCTGCCAAGTACCCAATTTAAGTTCTTAAATTAAAATCATAATGAAACTTTAGGCCCCAGATGAATAGGGAGTTTGTTGCTAAGTAAACAAAGTTGGGATTAGGATGAACATTTCTGAATTCAGATTTAAAAAGGAGGTGATGGGGGGAGGGGTGTCACCAAGAAGCCAGCACAGGTTTATCTGGGAAAAACACATACACATACAACATACACACATACACTCGTACACACACTCATACACATACATACACACACTCATACACACACAACATACACATACACTCATACACACATACACACACTCATGCACACACACACACACACACACACACACACACACATACACACACACACACACACCTATCAAAGAGAGCAGACTATTTGTTAGCACAGAGCCTACAGTGACCACAGTGGTGGTGTCGGACATAATTTTAATACTATTTTCAGTGGGAATTCAAACAGTGTTAGGTAGACCATGAAGACTCCACAGTTGCCTGCCTCCTGATTCCTGTTCTACCACTTCTGGTGTCTCCTAGAGGTGGTCCAGAGAGATCTACGAAGATCATAGGCCCTCAAAATCTATTCTGTCCACCCTCAGCAAAGAGGAGGCCATGCCTTCTTTCTGGGCCATAGCACTCTGCCCTACCGTCCACACAGGGTGACAGCGATGCCCAAGACCTTCTCTCTACTTAAAACAATTCCATACTGGACTACTTCACAAGCCTCTTTGGCTTCCCAGGCACAGTAGCATCTTCTCCTGATACAGACCCTTCCGTTAGTATCTGGAGTTGGAGTGGAAAGACACTGGGAAACACACCCAGGTAACCCAGCCCTTTCTCTTGGGGAAGGAACCTTGCATTTTCACAAACTCGTATCTTCTCTTGTCTTTACCCCTTGACTTATTGCACCTGCCTTTTTATACATCTCCACGCGGGTGGGCACTACGCCAACCCTTGTCTAGTGTTGCACACCTCTGATGAGAACAGTGGAAGGGAACCGGAAGAGCGGTGTAGGAGAGCGGCCCCCACAAGTGAACAACTTTTCCTTGTCTAAAAACCAGAATCTCCTTGGCCCTCTGAGCAATTTCATTCTTCCAGAGGCTGGAGATGCCAGAAGTGTTTAAGCCAAAATGCCTTTGGTTCTGCTCTCGCCAGAGGCCAGGGTGCCAGAAGGAAGGTGAATCCTTTTCTTTCTTTCTTTCTTTGAGTGAGCACCCCTTTTTGGACACTACATGAGGACATGACTAACAACAGGTTGAACCTGGACAACTTGTGAATGGGTCAACAGGACCAACCAGTTCATCCGTACTCCGGGCTTCCATTCAACAAGCCTGCCCCCCCACCACCACCACCCCAACACCCCGCAGCTGAGGACTCAACCCAGGGCCTTGTGCTTACTAGGCAAGCACTCTACCACTGAGCTAAATCCCCAACCCCTCAACTAGCCTTATTCACTCCAAGTCAATGACCTCAGTGGTGCCCTCTCCTGGGGACCCTCTTCTGCCATGCAGGAGCTGTCTTTTTTCTCTTAAGCTTCTACCTGTGAGTAACCTATAATAAAACTTCTTCTAAAACTTGCCCTCTGTGGCCCATGAATTTTCTTCATGTTTTCTAGATTAGAACCTGTGGGAGCCCACAGAGGTTTCCTAGTGAGATCCGAGCTTGCTTTACCCAGCAGAGCTGCATTGACCACATGCGTGGTTACCAGGTGTCTGGAAGGATCTGCACTTGCATGTGCTGGGGTGGGGGGTCTTTCGCTCTATGCCTTGGCATTCCTTTAAAAAGCCCTTTAGAAGTGACAGAAGGGGCCAGTGGATTAGGATCCAGGCCCTCCCAAGGTTATCCTGTTTCTATCTGTTTCTCTCCCCTCAATATTTCCATCTAAATCTCTTATCCCTCACTCCTCAAGAGTACCCTGGGGGAAAAGGTGGGGGCGGGTGTAAGGATTCTGTCCTTATTACGTCATCAGCCTGCGATGGTGGCGTCCTAGCCTAAAAGTGGGTGTGCCCTCCCATGCATGCTCTCTCTCGCTGTTCTCTCTTCCACGAGGTCTCTCTGTTTCTCTCTGTTTCTCTGTTTCTCTGTCTCTCTCTGTCTCTGTCTCTCTCTCTCTCTCTCTCTCTCTCTCTCTCTCTCTCTCTCCCCTTCCTCCTAATAAAGCCCTAAAAAGGTAATCATGGCTTGTGATTCTTCCGCCACCGCAGCATCCAGCGCTCTCTTCCCTCGCCGCGGCCGCTGCCATAGCCATGGCCACTACACCCCTTCAGCAGGTCCCCCACAGGAACCCAGAGGGTGGAGCTGAAGAGATGTCTCAGGGGTTAAGAGCACAGGCAGCTCTGACAGAGCACCAGAGTTTGATCCCCAGCACCCATGTCTGGTAACTCCCAGTCACCTGTAACTCTAGTGCCTGGCTAGTTTTTGTCAATTTGCATAAGCCAAGGTCATCTGGGGAGAGAGAACTTTACCTGGGAAAACGCCTTTATCAGATTGGCCTGTGGGCAAGTCCATGGGGGCATTTTCTTGATTAACAGCTGATGAGGGAGGGACCGGGCCACTGTGTATGGGGCCACTGATGGTCAGGTGGTCTTGGGTGTATAGGAAAGCAGGTTGAGTAAGCCATAGGGAGCAACCCAGTAAGCAGCATATTCCTCCATGGCCTCTGCTTCAGCTCCCGCCTCCAGGTTCCTCCCTTGCTTGAGTTCCTGTGTTGTAGACTGTAAGCTGAAGAAACAAACCAACAACAACAACCCTCTCCTCCTCAAGTTGCTTTCCGTCATGGACTTTAACAAAGCAACAGGAAGCCAGCTAAGACACAGGGATCCAACACCTCTGCCCTCACATGCACACACCCACACACAAACAACATACGTACCTAAAACAAGTCTTTTAAAAAGAACCCAGAGGCCGCTGACTCTGGAAGTTCCATGTCCAGTGAGCGTCCGGCACTCTTGAGTCCTCAGTTAAAGACACCTGAGGTGAGAGAAAGGGCCTTCGTCACAGTCAAGGACATCCGCTCTTCTTGTGAAGTCTCTACCAACATCCAGTAGAAAGCCCGCTCTTTACAGCCTCCCTTCGTACTAAGGTTGATGCCCTTTTGACCACCATGTGTCCACTCAGACTTTCTACCCTGAGAAATCTTCTGTTTTTTTCTTGGCCAGTGCCACCTCCTGACCACTGACCGCTTCCTGGTTCTAGCTTCTGGGCTTTCTCCACGCCCTGCATCCAAATTGGTGGTGGGCTCTCCCATGCATCACTATCAGGCTGAGCTTAAAAATCAAGCCTATGTGGTAAGGAGTTTGAGGCTCTGTTTCACAGGACTGTGGGCCTCTTCTTAGCATTAGTCAGGCATGTTCTGCCTTGCCTTCTCTTATGTTTGGCCTCATTAGGAACAATATACTACAAAATTTTGTCATCTGTTCCATATTAAACAGTTCCCCCAACTCCCAAAATACCTGTCTACTTGGTGTCCATGAATGAGGCCTTAGTAGGAAATAGAGTTTTTGCAGAGGTGCTCAAGGTAAGGTCGTGATAGCTTAGAGTTTGGTCCTACATCCAACATGCCTGGAATCCTGCAGAGGGAAATGGGGACACACCAGATGTATGACAATCAGAGCAGACATTGGAGGCAGACAGCCATAGAACATGCACCAGAAGCCAGGGAGACGCAAAGAAGGATTCTCCCCCAAAGTTTGAAAGAGAAGAGGCGTTGCTGACACTCTGGCCTTACACTTCCAGTCTCCAGAACAAGAATAACTTCTTGTCTAAAGGCATTTTGAAGGTGAGGATAATTAATATACTTGCCTCATGGGTTTCCTGAAGATTCAATTACTTATTATATAGAGCGTACCTAAAACACTGTAGCACGAATATCCTCAAGAACTGTCAGCTATTATTTTTAAATGAAAAATGCATATTATATAATGAGGGCTCAGTATAAATTATTATTACTGATGATAAAAGTGCCTCGGTTTTGCTGAGACAACACAGCCAGTGGATTAAGATTTGAAGTCTCTGTCCGTAACATACAACCTAACTAATGACTGTGTGTCCTTGGCCAAGTTACATCTCAGAGCCTCTGTTTCCTGGGGGCAGTTGCAAAGACTAAATAAGACAACAGCCTGGCAAACGGAACACTCTCAACCAACACCTAGCCTGTTCTACCTTAGCTCTATAACAGTGTTCCACATTTTGTGTGGTTTTTGCTTTTTTTCAATTACTATATCGAGATTCAGCACAAACGCATACTAAAAATTTGAGAGCAGATCTTTAGAGAATAACAAATGTTTACCCTCAGTGCATTTTGCTAAAAATGCGAAGAAAGGCTTAAGGGCCTTACAGAGAAGCGAGTTTACATATCTAACGTACATGTTTTCTCTACATTAAAATGATACACTGGGTGGTCCCAATATTGCTTGGCTTCCTTTTGTAGCTTTCAGGGGTTTGAAAGCTGGGCTGGATGTGGTATTATAATGAGGGCGGTGTGATGTAATGTCAATACAGTGGGTTCTCCCACTGATTCCTTGATCTCTCTCTTCTAAAAGTCTGCCTCCTCTTTTCTCCCTATCACATCTGCAGCCAGGTGTATCAGTGAGAGCTGGAGAGGAGCTGGAGGGGGATGGGGTAGAATTCTGATCCTTCCGGTGACTTTCTTTTTTTTCTTTTTTTTTTTTTTCTAGTAACTTCTCTAGTTCACATAGTACTCTCCAATGCTGAAAGGCTTTTGCTGTACTGAACTTAATAATAATAACACAAGGGCAAGTTAGAGAAGGAGGAGGCCCCATATTCAGATATTTTCTGATCTGGCCTTATTGTAAAAGGACCAGAGCCCTGAAGGGGAAAAAAAAAAATGTAGCTGTTAGTTCACGACATAAAAAGCCACCTAAAACTTAGTTCCCAATTCTAGGGCCCAGCAGAGGAGATCTGACTCAACTGGGCAGACCTTTTGCTGAGCTCACTGGGGTTTCCCCCATACAAGTGCGGCCAGATGGCAGGTCACCTGGGCCTGCTTAGCCTGGGCTGATCTCGTTCCCATGTTCATCTGCAGATGTTGGCTATTGGCTGCAGTAATGAGGGTAACTAACCTAGGCCTGGGCACAGCATGGTAGCTCCAGGGTTTCCAAGAACATCAACAAAACAAAACACATCCTAATCCTTACCGGGTCCCATCGTAGTTGTTGCTGGTGTGGTAGCCAAAATGAGCCAGATGGGCAAGCCATGCCCAGGTGACCGTCCAAGAGTGCTCAAGGAGGGGCTGTCATCTGTGGTCATCGTTGTAATGCATTGCAAGTTGTAGCCCTCGTTCCTTTTATCTGTCGAAGAGGTGAGAGCATTTGTTCTCAATTGGAATTTTTAAGGAAACTTCAATTCTCTCCTTATTTCAGAAAAAAAAAAGTGAAAATCAAGAACTCCAAAAAAATTAAACATTATGGAGTCCCCACCTCAGTGGAGAAATTTCAGAAGACCCCTTAGGAAACATGTCTAATTGACAGTACACACAGCTCTCTTTTCAGCTCTTCAGAGAGGCTTTGGACAAGCTTCATCTCTGGGCACATGAATCCTTTTTACATGACCCATTCAATCCTCTCTATTTCTGCAAATTAACACTCACCAAATGCACACCTGGCGAAGGTCCTGACGGTGCAGAGCAAGTTCCCTGCCTTGTGGAGCTTAGAGTCTGCCGGGGAGACAGATAATAGTGATTGTATATCTGCAACTGTGAAAATACAGCAAAGGAGTCAGCGGCCTGGTGAGAGTCTTCTCCAAGCTTCGAACTCTAGGCTGGCCCTCCAGGTGGAAGAAAGAGAAAGAAGACAGGTCTGAGACCTATAAATAGCTACATGGAAAGGTTCTTCATCCTGCTAATTCAGTTGTTAGATGATATGGGACTGAGGGAAAAAAAATGTAGGTAAAGCTGTAGACAGGTAAACACAAGATTGACATCAAGCAGCATCTACTGAATGAGTGATTCTTGCTAGTTATTGAAAACCAGAAACATCAAGTCCATAGCGTACATGATCGCCTTTGCTCTCCAACCCAGCTTCCCTCCCTACACTCAGCAAACATACCCAGGCTTGAAGCTTGTAAGGCCTTAGGGACTCACAATCCTTAAAACTTTGGATTTTTAAATTTTCCTGAAAAGTCAAGAGATCTGGCTCTCTGGTCTCATTTGTACACAGTGACAATCAGTGGTGGCTACTCTCCTTATTGTTCACTCGCTCCAGCTTGCCAATATGCCCACCACTTTATTCCATTACTGCCTGGTACCTGTACGTATCTGGGACTGCAGATCCTAGATCATTTCTCCCTTCCTCTGTATGATGACATTGGATCACAGCCAGATGTGATAGAGACCCCAAACATATCACCTGAATGTTTTGAAACATGGCAGGATTCTTTTTCTAAAGTACAAAATAACCCCCAACTAACCAGAGTTCTGGAGGAACTAAGGTGTTTCACTCCAAGTCGTTTCCATGGGGAAATTTTGGCATGATACACACAGATGGCAGATAGACACAGACTGACTTGCCTGTATGGGAAAGTCACTAGCGGTGGGGGAAGATATTTCCACACGGGCTCAAGGGACATTTAGCCCAAATCCTTGAACCTCTCTTCTGAACTGTCACTAGGGTCCTTACTGAGAATCAGTGGGCAGAATAATGCCTCTGGAACCATCAAGAATTCTATGAGAGAGCTCAAGGAGGAGGGAAATAAAAACACTTGAGACAGTCCTGTAACAATGGACTGCAATGACAAGCCATTTCTTCTTTTTCTTCAGTTAAACAAACAATTTAATAAGTCAGAATGCAATACCCACAGTGGTGCGGTCACAATGCCCCGGCCCTGTGCTTCGTGGGTCACTAGGCCTGAGACTACTACACAGGCATAGAGTCCAAGAAAGGGGACGATCTTCCGTTTTTAAACTGGATGGGCACAGAGCTGACGCATCATGTCTCTGACTTTGTCACAAGCTGGAGCGCCTGTCCCACTAGGCTACTTGCTACAAAACTCAGACAGGCACCCATGTCCATCAAGAACAAGAGAGCATCAGGTCTTCAGGCCTTCACCCGTCACCCTCCTCTCCCCGACAAGGCCACCAGCCTCGCCTCCTTGCTTCATAAAGACCGGTGAGCAACTTTCCATCAGATTCCCCTCTTGCGATCTAAGAACTGAGGGAGAGATTCCAGAACAGAATAGCTTTGTTAGTCTGGTAATTAAGACGGGAGTGACATTCAAACACAGCCTGGACAGGATGTGGCAAATTACTGTATTCTTTGTGTGAAAAGCTGTTCCCGGCTGGCTTTGTCTGCCCTCCCGGGACCTCATCATCTCCACTAAAAGTCAAAATGGGATTTTGTGCCTTCTATTCCCTTATCTTTCCCCCTCCTGATATATATCTGCTTTGAGGGAGCTATGTTTGTCAAAGTGTGCTAATTTATGGCATTACAGAGGGAAATGAAACCACACCTTCTATCCGTGCCCCTGGAGCAGCTTCACTAAGCCTCTCCGCTCCTCCTCCCTCCTCTCCGTTTCTGGGGAGGCCATTTGCTAAACAGAACGTGCTCTTTCCCCTCCAACCTCTGCAGCCCACGGCAGGCAAATTGCCACTTGTCATCCCTTACTCAAGGATGCTATACATACAATTGTCTCACAGCTAATAGCTCCTTCTATTGTCCATAATTTATCACTGTCAAAGTCCTTTACATTTTATCGCCTCCTTACGTGTTTCACGAGAAATCTGTGCTTCTACTATTGTGGCCCTGGATTTCATTAGCATAAACTGCATGATGTCAAATATGTGTGTGTGTGTGTGTGTGTGTGTGTATACATATGTATGTATGTATGTATGTATATATGCCATACCACAGCAGAATCCATGCTCTCTGCACAGAACAGGATGCTACTTTTATTGGTATTTTTTTTCCCCTCATTTCCTTACGGTCTTTTTCTTTTTCACTAAACCATTATCAAGTGAGTACCAAAGGTATCTTGGGTAATTAGCCATTACAGTACTGTCACAGAGGGTTCCACAGTCAATACAAAGATAATTTGGGCAATGGTGAATGACAGTACTGTCCAGACTTTTGGGATAATCAAGGACACATCCAGCTGTACCAGACATCTGTCAGACCCATGAATCATCTCAACTGGCTCGACAATAGCCAGGCAGCCCCAGTGAAGGTAAACACGACAGCAGGCAGCCCACCATGGCAGGCAGCGGCACTTGTGCTCACAGAAAAGCCTGCCTCCGTGCAAGAGCAGAGCCCTGTGCAGAATGGGGACGTGCACGGTGCCTTCAGGGTTCAAAAATACTAAGAAAAAATGCAATCAAATGGTTTGGGGGAGTGTGTAAGCATTACAACAATCCCCGTTTTTGTCCTAACTAAAAAAAAAAAAAAAAAAAAATGAAATGTATGCTTAGAAACGAGACCTAGATATATTGGCTGTAATTGGTTTTATGTAATGTGCTCTATTTCCAAACCCATCCCGAGTTTTTATGCACCCAAGTTCTGTGCCATTAAGTTCTTTCTGTTTGTTTAATAAGCTAACATTGCTTTTATGGCTTTTATTTGCAAAGTTCCCCAGCAAGTGTGACTAGCAGTTTATGTAGTGGTCTTGGCTACAAATTCTTGTAATGGCATCAGAAACCCTCTAAAGTGCAGAGGAGAGAGATCGGACAATCTAAAGAGAATTGAGAAGCACTGTAGTTGCTCATCGTTTATTTTTCAAAATGGCTGCCTCTGAGAATCCTGGGCACTCGGGCATGGCAGATGGAACTCTATCCCAGTCTACAATTGACCACCTGATCAAGAATTTCCTACAAAGGGATATATGCATGTAATTATAGCCTGGTCAGGTTTGATACGGTATTTTCTAGCTCTCCTAAGCAAGCCCCCAACATTTCCAGCTGAAGCCGGGAGCAAGGAACAGAGATCTACTGCCCTGGCAAGAACTTATTCCTGTCCAATTCACCTTTATGAGTTACTTACAAGCTGTTCAGTCATAGTCCCTTATTAATCCTCTGAATGGCAGCCAACATAAGCGGTTGCTGAGAGTTCTGCACTCTGCCATTATAGGAACCACAGTGGGATGGGCAACCAGAGTCTCTTGTGATGCTGACAAGCTGAGGTGCCAGCTAACCAGGTGTCAGTCATGGAAATTAGTGCCAAAGACCCATTTGTCTCCACTGTCAATAACCCTACTTCCTTGAGACACTTTCAAAAATCGGCTTTACTGTGGTGTAAATTGCACTATTGAAAGTATATAACTTGATACATTGGGCATATGTTTAGACCCGGGCATCCATCTTAACTAGCAAGACAGTGGACACACCCCTCACTCCATCCTCAATTTCTTTACAGCTACTCATAAAACATCTCCTCTTGTCTATCAGCTCTGCCCCCATGCAGCCTTTCTGGTTATAGATTAGTTTGCCTTTCCTAGGGTTTTATAACCTAGATCTACTTACTGCATACTTGTTTTGTGTGTGCCTGGTCCCTTCTATCACTCAGTATCATTATGATAGACTTCCATGTTTTTCATCTTTTAGTAATTCATTCCTTTTTATTAGCAATGAGCAATTCTTTATATATGTGTGTACCACAGTTTATCCAATGCGGCCGTCCATGTTTTCTTTCCAGCCACTCTCTATTACAAACAAAATCACTATGAACATCAATGTAAGTCTTGGATGAACATGTTTTTGTTGGGAGGATACTCGATGTGTCCAATGGCTAGATTACATTGTCATACTTTCTCTGAAATAGCTTGATCTTTTACGTTCCCACCACCAACAGTGTCTGATACTTTCCGTTCTCCACATATTATACTTACTGTATGTGCCCAATTCTCATTTTAGCCATTTTCATAGAACAATGGCAATGTGTTGTAATTGACACCTTCCTAATATTCAGCATTTTTTCATGTACTTATTTGCCATCATGTGTCTTTTTTCTGTGACATTTCTGTTCAAATGTTTTGTCCATCCATCTGTCTTTACGCCAGCATCACACTGTTTTAATTACTGAAGCTTTGTATGACTGATGGTAAAACATGGCAGGAGCTCTCAGCTGTATTTTCCTTTTGAAAATCTATTTGTCTGTGAACCAACCCAGAGGCCTGGGCATAGAGGAGCTGACTCCACTCCTCACCCAAGGTGGGTGGCCCCAGTGGCCAGCTACCACCCAGGCCCACAGCCGGGCCTTGGGTTGGCCCACCCTAACATCTACCCATCTAGGACCCGCTGGAGCTCGTGAAGGGACTGGTCCTGGGGAATAGTATCCTCAGGATCTCCATGACTGGGGTGGCCACGGGATATCCCAGAGGACTTCCGGTGAGGATCCAGCCGTGATGCTGTACCAGAAACCAGAGGCCTTGAGCTAGACAGTGACTCACTGCAGTGAACATTTGCTAGTAAAGCTGGGAGGACAAAAGGGTCCACTGTGTGACACACCGCAGCTCCCAGTGCCACCAGCACGAAGGCAGAGGTGTTGGAGAGGCGGGAAAGGAGAACAGGATTTTTTTGTTATTATTTTGTTTGTTTGGTTTTTTTGGTTTTTGTTTTTTGTTTGTTTGTTTGGTTTGGTTTGTTCTTGTTTGTTTGCTTGCTTTGTTTTGTTTAATTTTCTTTTGGGGGGTGGTGCTGCAGGGGTGAGTGAAAGATATGAGGGGGCTGGGAGGAAAGCAGAATTGGGGTACATGATATGAAACTCCCAGAAAAATCAATAAAGAAGTTAAATTTAAAAAAAAATTATTTGGCTGTCCAAGGTCATTTCCTTAGGAATGCTAGACTTGTTGCACAAAATAAGCTGGTATTTTGGTTGTGATTATAATAAATTTATATTTAGCTCAATTTGAAAAGAACTAACATTTTAGTAATGTCTCCTAGTATGTGACCAAGGCCTGTCTCTTGCATTGGAATTAAAGGAGTACACCATGACCAGCCTTTTATGTGGGTGCTGAGGATCTGAACTCATGTCCCTGTATGTCCTCTCACTGACTGGGCTTTCTCTCCAGCCCTACATCTGCATTTCTTTAGATCTTTATCTGACTCAGGTACATTTTGTAGTTTTCAATATAAGCATCTTTTGTCAGATTTGTGTCTAAGTATATCACAGTTTTGATTCCACTATGTAAGTCATATTTTATTATTTCAACACATTACATTATTGTTATGGCTTTTACTTTTATTTAAATTTCTTAACATTTTAGTGTATGAAAGTGAAATTGCTTTCATATATTGATCTCATATCCAACAATTTTACTCAATTCAGTTTTCAGTTCTACTATCTTTTTACCGAATCCATTAGAATTTATACCCAGACAATTACCTTTTGAATAGACAATTGTACTTCTTCATTTCAATGTAGATGACTTTTCTTTTTTTTTTTTCTTGCCTGGTTACACTAAGATTGTACCTATAATATTAAAAAGAAATACCAATGGCAGATAGACATTTAGCTTTGTTTCTGATCATAGTAGATGCTATAGTATTATACTTAGCAAGTTTTCCTCCCATCCTAGATGGCTTAGAGTTTTTATGCGAAAAGAAGGTTGTCCCCATGAGATAATGTTTCCTTTTAACACATGTATATGTGTGCATGCTCACACACATGCACGTATCTTCCTCAATCATTTCACCTATTTTTTTAAGGTAGTGTCTCACTATGTAGCCTGGCCAGGCATGAACTCACTGTGTAGATCAGTCTGGCCTTGAACTCGTGAAGGTCTACCTACCTCTGCCTCCAAGTACTGGAATTAAAGGCGTGTGCCGCTACACCTGCCCTCCACATTACTTTTTGAGACACTGTCTCTAGATAAATATGGAGCTTTGTCAGTTGGGCTAGACTGACTGCCAAGCCCAGGGATCTGCTGTCTCCCCTTCTCAGGGCTGGGATTACAGGTACAAGCAGCCATGCCTGGATTTGTATGTGAAGGCTGGGGATCGCAGGCTCAAATCCTTATGCTTATAAAATGAGCAGCTATTGACTCAGCCATCTCTCCAGTCCCAGAGGTGACTCTTCAGTGTTCTATTTGGATGTTGTCGGTTGTTTCTTATAATCTGCTGACATGGTGGTAGGTTTTGTAATAGTAAATCAACCTTAACATTCCTTGGACAAACTCCATGGTCATATATATATATCAGTGTGTGTGTGTGTATGTATATATGTATATGTATATATTATATATATATTAATTTCGTGAAAACTTGTTCTGAAATGTCACAGCGGGGTCTATGACAGATACGGTCTCATGCCATTATTATTTCTTACACAGTAGGTTTGGCCTTGCTGTCTGAGAAAGTGTTGTCCACAAATTTTCCGGAGAGTTTGTGCAGAATTAGTCTTATTTCTTTAAACTTTTGTAACTATCTTGCTGAGATGTGGCTTATATTCAGTATAAGTCACTGGTTTAAAGACTATAGCACAATAACATCTGGTGAGCTCACCAAAGAGGTTCTCTTCTGTTTCTTCCATTCCATTCTCTATCATAGTACAGTTCTAGTTGATAGTCTTTTATTATTATTGATTGTGTGTGTGTGTATATGTGTGTAGTTTGTGTATGTGTTTTGTGTGTCTGTGTAGGTATTTGTATGTGTGTTCATGTGTGTGTCTGAGTGTATGTGTCTGTGTGTTTGTATGTGTGTGTATCTAGTATATGTGTGTATGTCTGTGTATATGTGTCTGTGTGTTTGTGTATGTGTGTATGTCTGTGTATATGTGTCTGTGTGTTTGTGTATGTGTGTATGTCTGTGTATATGTGTCTGTGTGTTTATATGTGTGTCTGTATATGTGCGTGTATGTGTGTTTGCCTGTGTATCTGTATGTATATGTGTGTGTCTATGAATATGTATATGTGTCTGCCTATGTGTTTGTATGTGTGTATACGTGTGTGTCTGTATGTGTATGTGTGTGTGTTTGTATGTGCATGTATGTGTGTATATGTGTATTGCTTTTGCTCTGTTGTTCCTGTTGTTGGGGTTACTCATTTGTTTGTGATGGGGTGTCCCTTGGTACCTTGGCTGGCCTTGTAATCTTCCTGCCTCAGTCTCCTGGGTGCTGGGATTATAGTCCACTGCGATGACTCATGGTTCCAATGTCTTCTTGACCTCATACTGTCTCCACTCCAATTTCTTTCCTGCACCATAGTCTGGTAAGTTATCTGAATTGTGTAAAATCTGCAAGAGACAAGTTACTCCTCCAGATTCCTCAGGAAATTCCAATTCCTTGGGAAGCACTATTCCAATAGCCTGACAGATAAAGGGAAAGGCACAGATGTCTCTAGAATATTTTCATTTGGGCCAGGATGGTTCTATGATCTTATGTGCGGAAACAGCCTTTGAAGGTGTAATCATGCGAAGACTTTCGCAGTGAGACCATCTGAATTATCTAAGAGTAAGAGCAAGTCTGTCTCTCAAGTGTGTGTACATGTGTGTGCAGGTGTGTTTGTGTTTGTGTGTGTGTCCTTGTATATGTGCATCTGTGTATGTTGTGTGTAGTATGCATACACATGTGTGTTTAGTATACAAGCCCGTATGTGTGCCTATGGAAGCCAGAGGAGATGAGGTCTTGAGGCAGAGGTCATGAGTGAAGCTGGAACAGGATGAAGGTCCATAGACAGTGGTACTATGAGGCAGTCAGGGCTCACTATGACATTAGGAGACAATGGAGAACTGGGGGTGTTGTGACAAAAGGTAGGAACCCCTTCTTTAGGTTCAACAACTCACTCCCAGCTGCAGCACCTGATTAAAACCCACCAGCTGGTGCTCTTCAGTGCCTAGAGTGTGCTCTGTGATGGCGTAGATGAGGCCCAGAGAGCTGCAGACCCACGCAAGGGGCACCTCAAGCAGAGACTCTGACGCTATTGTGAAGACGGTGGTGGAGCCCTGCTAGAAACTTCCTTCCCCGGCGGCCACCGTTTCTTGCTCTGGTGTTTTGTAGTTGGTGCTCAGAATGAGAACAAAGTTTCATAGGCAAAGCCCATGTGTTTCGGGACTCTATACCACACATCTATGTTCAGCCTCGTGGCTCACTCACATAGCCTACCACTTTTCACAGGTTTCAGACTCCTCGGTGAACGTTCACCCTAGAAGAACCCCCAGAGTGTAAGGCAAGGTGCAGAGGCTAAGTCTGAGTGGTAAGGAGCCAGGCTTCCATAACACAGGGACACGCAGGTTTGACCCCACCTGGTGGCGGGGGAAGTGGAACAGTGAGCCACCTGTGCCCTCTTAAAAGAATGAACTTGGGCTGAACTCTCCAGCAGGGCTTTTACCCGAGTTTTCACGTGTCCTTGGGAGCTTGGGTAGTGCTCCACTTATGTGTAGATCAGTTCCCCGTCTTCACAGCTTCCAATGGCAGCAGCAACTTGTAAAGCTGGAACATAACTCCAACTTGGAAGGGAATCGCGGTCACAGATGCCGGGCTGATTTGAAAGTCTCAGCCACGGCTCTGAGGAAGACTTCCCTTTCTAACCCTGGAGGAGGATGTCCAGAGTAAAGGTTCCGGCACCATTCCCATGTTAAACAGGGCTGCTTCCCAAGAACCCTTTTCTATAGAGCCCACACGTGGCCTCTAACTGACACCAACCTAGAGAATTAACTAGAAACATCTCAGCCATGGCGAGGTCACACTGTGTACTGCCTAGATAACTTATACCTTGGCAATGTCATCTACAAATCATACACACTGGTGTGAGATTATTTTGAGGTACATTCAGAAGTATATTAAAAAGGTCCCTAAGAGTCAGGGGCAATAGTTAGCAATATCTGAGCAGAATAATAAAGAAGCCTACTTAGGAATGGAAATTGGGAGCCCCAAACAGCTCAGACTGAGAGAAGTTAATGAAGCCATTAAGAGAAGACTGCAAGAAAAGAGAAAAGCATGAGTTCAAATCCCAGCTAGGCTATTGGATTAGCTCCTTAATCTTGTTTGTAACTTCTCTAAGCTTGTTCTCCACATCAACCATTCTTCCCCCATAGGATTCAGCGCACGCGCGCGCACACACACACACACACACACACACACACACACACACAGTGTAATTTTTAAACAATTTTTTAAAGAAAGCAACATCTGTTGAATGCTGCTAAGCCTGTTTGCAGGCTTTGTATTCCCTCTGTGATGACTGGGGCTGGCTCCTGAGTCTAGTGCCCTTGGGAGACGATCTTCATCCCCAGACTAGAAGCATGCAGTCGTTCTTCACCGCAGTCCTAAGGTCTGCAGAGCGCCTGTCCCTGACAAGCAGAGTGACTCACGGGAACTTGATGGACCTTTCCCCTCTCTGCTCAGACTTAGTCACATGGCTTTCCAGGCTCCACTAGCCAGACACTGATTGGCCAGGCCGCTCTGCTCCCTTTCACCTCACCTCCCTTCCAGAACGAGCTGTTTCAGGTGTCGAGTTACAGGTATCAGCAAATTGGAATTTGCATAAATTCTGGAAAGTGCCCTTAAGTTGAGCCAAGACTTTAGGACAGCATTGTGTCTTTATTACATGGCTCAGACCCCGAGGTGGTGCATCAGGTCAGGAAAGCAGTTCAGTTTTGCTTGAAACTTTCCATGGGGTCTGCAATTGCTTGAGCAGGGGAGAAGGGGTATGGCAGCATCCTGAAATTCATCTCAGTAGGCTGGTTTCATGCATGTACCTATGTACAGAGACACTTGTCACTATCATCACATGCTAGAAATATACACCTCTAAGTACGTGTATACACACATATATATGAATAAATTTATATTCTACATCTATGTAAAAGTATTAGCTATTGCTAGTGGTATTGTTTCACAAGCCCTGTCCTATCTACAGCCCTGAATTATCCTCTTTGGCACGCTTTGACCCTCTCAATGGAGTAAATATTTACATGCAAACATTCAGCCCAATTTAAATCAAGTCCAAAGCCTTAGCTATCCAACATATCTTTTTCATAATCCACTTTGATTGTTATTGATTTGTATGTTTGCAAAGTACCAGGCAATGGTGGAGCCCTTCTGTGTGTCTCAGTGGTGGCCATTTGTTGGTCGGTTTCTGGCTCACCCTCAGCTCTCTCCCAGTGTCTCTTTAGCTCTTCTACAGATGGTACTACCTCCTGCCCCACAAAGGTCCCGACTCATGTAATGAAATGAATTATCAATAAAAAACAAACTGGCAATTACAGGCAATTAAAAATCAATTATTCAAAAGAACTTAGTATAGTAAGACAATTGGAGCTTTATTTCGCAATGAAGAGAAATAAAGATATTTTATTCTTTATACACATGCATGTGTGTCAGAATTAAATCAGGACATTCAAAGAGAAATCTCTATCCAGGGTTTGATTGATGAGCAGGGCAACCACCCCTCTGCACGGCTCTCTAACAAGCTCTATTTCCTCCATATTGTCTAGACTCAGACTTGAGTTTTTAGTGTAAGTCTGAGAATCCTTAGTTGTATTTTGGTCTTTGAGTGTGGCAACAATGGAGGAAGAAAACACACCAGGCTGTGGGGAGATCTTGATGGTGGGTGATGCTAAAGTTCCCTGAATATGTTGAATCCACCAATCAGGTTATGGTTGTCATCAGTAACTCTCTCTCTCTCATGTACCATTGCCTTTACTTCCCTGCTGCTTTGATAAAACGCCATGATCAAGACAGCGTATGGAGGGTAGGGTTTATCTGGGCTGGCAATTCTAGAGGATTCGAGTCCATAATGATGGGAACAGTGTGGTGTCAAGCAGCAGGCAGAGTGGCTTGAGCAGAAAGTTCACATCTTAAACTTTAAATATGAAGCAGAGAGAGGAAACTGGAAGTGGTGGGGTTTCTAAACTCTCAAAACTTGTCTCTGTGACCTACTTCCTTCAAAAAGGCCACATCTCCTAAACCTCCCCAAACAGAGCCTACAACTAGCGACCAGGTATTCAAATATCTGAGCCTATATGGGAATCATCCTTATTCAAATCACTACAGCCATCACTTGTCACGTTCCGTGAGAAGAATATAAAATCGGACCCTAGTTAGGCTTGAATTAAAGAAATCAAACCCGGGTCTTCTACCTCACATGGGAGAGTAACCAGCATTCTGAAAGCCAGAGACACAGCAAGTAAACTTCGCACGTCACGATGGAGCTGTGCAAATAAAGAATAGTGGGGTTTAGAAATACATGACAATGAAGCCTCCCTTTTCCAGACAGTTACATAGAAGCCACTCTTTATCTGAGTTTTAAAGCTCTTATGACTTACTTAAATATCATTGAAAATACATTTCAGGTGAGAGGAAAAAGTGGTTTTCCTTCTTAGAAACAAAACTAGGGACATGTGAAAAAAATTTTTTAAACATGCTATCAAATGAATGAAAATTAATTTCGCAGACCTTCAGCTCTTCGGCCAACAGGAGATAGGCGGAGCTGGGGTGCAGCACTGAGTGCCAGTGAGCCCAGGTGCAGGAAGGGAGGTCTTGAGACCAGGGGCTGTGCAGACAGATTCCTAACAAGAGATTCTCAAGATAAATGCAATTTGTCAAACTGTGTGTAGTAAAGAGCCTTCTTCAAGGCAAAGACAATTTACTAGGGGGAAGGAGGGTAGGTGGTTAGGGGAGTACCATGTAAGATTAAATCCAAAGTGTCCCCAAGCAACAATCAAACACAAAACACAAACCATAAGACACAGACAGGTAGGGCAATCCTTCCTTCTGTCTTCTAAGTGATGAGGATGGGATGAACACCCAGACCCCTGCCACCTAGCTCCCCCAACACACACACACACACACACACACA
Organism: Peromyscus leucopus; assembly: GCF_004664715.2. Lineage (NCBI taxonomy): Eukaryota > Metazoa > Chordata > Mammalia > Rodentia > Cricetidae > Peromyscus > Peromyscus leucopus. The sequence continues at coordinate 51,098,752 of NC_051066.1, read as the reverse complement.
CACACACACACACACACGAGAGAGAGAGAGAGAGAGAGAGAGAGAGAGAGAGAGAGAGAGACAAAGAATGCTTTTGATACAAATCAACTCTAAATCCCCTAAGACCCTCAAATCAACTCCGACTCTGCCCCAGAAATGCTTGTATCCTACAGAAGGTTTCATTGTGAATTTTGCACTTAAGGGGGAGCACAAATTTGCATTTTAAACATTTTCTCTAAATTATGAGTTGACTTTAGGTTTTTATACATGGTCTCTTCATTTTGCAAGACCTTAAACAAGGAAATATTTGAATTTCTAATATTTTCTTTTACAGAAAATAGTATACATAAAGTTGTTTGCATATATTTGCAGAGGCCAAATATTTAAGATGTGCAATTCGAAGTTATTAAAAACTGCTACTATTTTTTGGTGACTCAGCTACATTATGATGGCCTCAGGAAATAAAATCAAGAGACAAAGAACCAATTTTTAAAAGAAGTGCAAGTAATTTCATCTACCATGCTGCCTTGGCTCTAGGCTTTGTGTCTTTTCTCCTTTGACTCCTAAAATTAGAAGAACACATTTTAGTTCCAATGGAATGTCAAAATTATCCCTCTTTTATATTCTTTTTGTTTGGGCTATAGTCTACTTAATGAAAATGTAATTATGCTTGGAAAACGTTTGACAAAGATGCCACTGTTCCCAGTTCCTATGCCAAGACAGACATTATTAATCGATCATGATGCTCTTTTGCTAGTGAGCTTAAACAAAGTCATATAAATTTTCTCTGTGCAGTGTTACAAGCTCCCACTAGAACTGATTGGAATTAGCACATTAAATGAATTCTAGTTTGTGTTTTGGCTCTGGTATAGCAGCTGTTGACATTTTCTTTTAATATTTATAATTTCTCTCTCTCTCTCTCTCTCTCTCTCTCTCTCTCTCTCTCTGTGTGTGTGTGTGTGTGTGTGTGTGTGTACACCATGGTGTGATGGTGTGCATATGAAAGGCGCATATGAAAGTCAGAAGGCAACTCTCAGGAGGCAATTCTCTCCTTCCACCATGTGGGTCCCAGGGATGAAATTCAGGCTTGGCAGCAAACTCCTTTACCTGTCTACCCATCTCACTGGCCCCAGATGCTGACAAATTTAAATACTTTGGGTAGGACACGAATCTTACCAAAATTGCATTTGCTCATAACTCATATATACAGGAAAATAGAAACAATAAAATAGCAACATTCACAGTATAAATCAATTTTGTTGCTGCTCGTTAAATGGATTTGTTCTTATGTCTGTTACTATTTAGGTGCATCATAATTACATATTATAGAGTGACTATACCACTTTAATAAAGGTTATTATTTAAGCTTTGTTATAACTATTTTTATTTGTTTCATTAGAGTACATAAATACTTTGGGGAGGGAGAGTTTTTTTAAGATGAAAAGATGGTTTTTAATTATTATGGCTTTCTTTGCTTGGAGCTGATATTCATAATTAACACATATTAGAATCAAATGCGAGCACGTATTTTATGCTCACTGGAGTATATGAAATTTAACTTCTCTCAGTGGGCTGTGTGCGCAGTAGCATTTTCACAATGGCCTCTGAGCACTCAGGGTAATGGGAACGTTATGCCAATGTGCTGATGTAGCCCATCACCAGTATTACATCAAATTTTTGCAGAGTTCACACAATGTCACATTTGCTTGATGAAAATGGCCATAGTAAAATCTCCTGTTAGTGACTGAAGTCAGATCAGGCCTGACTGGGAGGCAGGTACAGTCTGAGGACGGGAGATGCAATCACAGAGGAGAGGAGCTATGCTACCAACTTCATGAAAACAATACTGTCTCCGTCCGCTTTGAGATACTGCAACCGAGTAGCAAGGCTGGATAATCTATAAAGAGTGGGGATTTATTTAGCTTCCAGGTCTGAGGACTTGGACGTTCGACCCTACGGCCTGGCCCCTGGGTGGGGCCTTTTTGCACGACATTGCACAGTGGGGTGGGACAAGTGGTCTAAATCAGGGCTCCCTCCCGCTTCTTACAAACACCAGTGCATTGTGGGAGTGGAGGCTACGATTGTGGTTACATCTTATTCTAGCCGCCTCTCAACGGCCTTGCCTCCAAATACCGTCAAATATGGATTTGAGGATCAGATATGTAACACATGAACCAGAGGGGTCCCACCCAAATCACAGCAAATACAGAATGACCGTCTGCTTATTGTTGTCAGTATTTGTTTGGGTTTTTTCCCCAGAACCCCAATTGTGTTACTGCTGATCACAGCAGAGACTGACAAATGATTTTTGCCTCTCTGTGGACACTCAGCTGGACTTGACCTCTCAGTCTCAGCTACACTAATTACGGCTGCGGCTCAGCGCTGGCCCCTGAGTGTGAGTGTGAGCAGTAGTGCACACCACATGCACGCCAAACTCTCAGGCATCTACTCTACATCCGTTCCCTTTCTACCAGCTGGATACAGACAAGCACTGTGGACTTGGAAGTGAGGCTGGCGGTGGGGCCACACATTGGACCCTGCCTGAACCTTCTCTAAACCACCACCAATATGAAGCCCTTGTTTAGGCTTTTCAGGACAGAAAGTAGGCGCACTTTATAAAGTTCCAGATGTGCTAAATAAAGTGATTGTTATGTAGTTTTCCCCAACAGTTCCTTAAATCAGGGTTCCTATCCCTGAGGGTAGGCTGGCTGGGGAAACTGGAGTATGGATGATCATAAGCAGCTAGATACGCACATTCTCACCACCTCTCAGCAGATCCTTATTAAAACCCAACCCTGACACACCAGGAAGGCCACGAAATGGAAGTGGAGAGCATTCAAAGCAGAAATCAGACAAAGAAACTGAGGTAAGCAAGGATTGGCCACTTGGCTCAGGTCTTCCAGCAAAAAACTGGCAAATCCAGAACTCAGACATGGTGGTTCAATTCTAGAACCCACATCTTTTTTTTTTTTAAATATCGTCCCAGGCAATGGTATTTTTATTAACTCTCCTGTTGATTCCAATCTGATGCAGAGTGGCACTCAAGCATCATTGGTGCATCTGGCCTTGCAAGTCAAGATGATAATTGTTAGCCTGTTTCATTTCACCAGCTTTTGCTTTTCTCAGCTCTTATAAGTACATTTATTGATGGGCCTTATGTCCTGGCCTAGACCCAGCCAATTTCCTCAGTCAAATCTGAGGAAGCTGAGATATCCAGTTTATTATGGAAGGGACCTCAGGCTGAGATTAAACATTTTAATGTGCCTCATTCAGACTTAGGCCAATATCTAGTACAGCCAGCCCTCTGTATAACAGGTTCTACATCTGCAGATCTGTCCCTACTGAAAATCAAAAATACTTGGGAAAATATGTGTGTACAGGTTATTTTCTGGTCATTATTCCCTAAATAATGAGGTATAACATTTATTCAGTTTTACATGTCATTTTATATAAAATAAAAATATTACATTTTATTGGGTTAGAACCCACATCTTAAACCTCTGTGTTAGCCTGACTCCTGACTTCTACTGGATACAGGCAGAGAATTCGTCCTTTGCTGAGTTTCTTGAAGGTGGAACACTTGGAATGGTCTCTGTGTGTTTTCTGCTTGGAAGGCTACCTACAACATCTGGATACTGCTGTTGCTATCTCATTTCCAACTACGGACTTCAGAGATTGTTTCTTCTCAGGGAAAGTAAACACCATCATCATGGGCAGATTTCAGAGGTACCGTCTAGTGGGAAGTATCACCGTACACCTAAGCGGAGTCTGCGGTGTGCGAGGCACCTCGCTGTCCCTTCCCTAACTTACCTGCTTGGTTGAGAATTGACTGTCCTTGAAGAGGGTGGCTTGTTCCAGCGCTAGGAGCCTATTAATCAGAAGTAAGCCCGCCCGCCCGCACAAGCCAGCTGGAGCCAAGCTAGTAACACATGGATGCTCTCTGGTAAATTCTAGATACTCTCTAGTAAATTCTAGTGGACGCCAGTGTTTACACCACAGGTTAGAGCCACCTAGCCAGGCTTCAGTCGGAGTTCCACCAACATGGCTTTTCCTAAGGTAGGTTAGTTAACTTGTCTCAAGCCTCAGATCTCTCATTTTGAACTGAGGAGATTATTATGAAAATGATAATTTCACAGAGTTGCTGGAGGTTAAAAAGATGATATATAGAAACATGTGGCAAGTTGTCTAGAACTATTAGCTATTACTATTATTTCAAAGATTGTAGAATTAAAGAATTGAAAGAAAAAGAAGTTTCAAAGGACCAACTACAAACTGGGGGTGGGGTGGGGAGAGTCCTGGGGAATATATTTAAAGAGAACAATGCTTAGTTTGGGTCAGTTGGTATAGGCCTATAATCCCAGCTACAGAAAGATCACAAACTTAAGATCAGGCTGGGGAATGTAGCCAGACTCTGTCTCAAAGCAAGATCGTAAAAAGGCTTGGTGATGTAGCTCAGTGGTAGCATGCTTGCCTGACAAGTGTAAGGCCCTGGGTTCAAGCTCAGTGCCACAAGAAAAGAATGAAGAGAGAGAGAGAGAGAGAGAGAAGCAAAGGAGAAGGGAGGAAGAAACAAAGAAGGAAGGGAAAGAGAATGAGAAAGAAAGAAGAGGGAAGGAAGGAAGGAAAGAAAGAAGGAAGGAAGAAGGAAGGAAAGAAAACAATGTAATGTTGAAAGCGAATCTGTCAAGTCAGCAGAAAAAAGTAACTTGAAACTTAGCAAAGCTGGAGGCAAGCACGGTCTATGATACCAGTTGTCAGGTCTTCAGCAAATACATAATTCACATGGACCTCAGTGTCTTCCTATGTGAAGTGAATTAATAAATGCAAATGTTTGCTCTAATGTCAACCCTTCATGCAAATCTTCTTCATGTTGCTTGTTCTCAGAAAGCACTTTTTCCTAGGCCATTGTTAAGTTTAGACTTTAATAAGTGCCGATAACTTCACTGGTTAGGGAAGAGTAAAAGTGAGATCACACATTCAGATGCTGAAGCAGGAAGATTTCAAGTTCAAAGCCAGCCTGAGATATATTATGAGTCCCCATCTCAAAAAAAAAAAAAACTGAGTGGTTTGTGCGTGTGTGTGTGTGTGTGTGTGTGTGTGTGTGTGTGTGTGTGTAAACCATCAACTTTTTTTCTCTTTTGACTGACCTACATGAAAGAGAAGCAGTAAGACTCAGATTTTCATCAGCTCCTTCTCTACCCATTTTGATTGAGTCTCCACAGGAATTGAACTGCCGGCTGATTCCACTTCAGGAGTGTATGTTTATAGCAGTTTCTGTACTCCTCCTTAATTCTTTCACCAAACACAACATTTTAAAAGAAATTACATGAAGTCAGAAACTACAAGGTCATATTCCATTCATACTGTGTTCTTTACTTAACTTTTCTAAAATCTTACAAAGGTTACTATGCAACCTTTCACACTGGCAGACACGGCACCTCCCTAGAGGAAATAAAAACAGCCTTAAGAGATTCCAAATGGCTGGATCTGACACAATTGGAGATTGGGTGGATGCTGATATTGTGAGCAGAAAGTGTCCACCACAGCTTTCTCCCCCTAGGTGTTTACAATAAGTATTAGATTAATTACATCCACATTAGTTGCAAAAAAGATGAAAAGTAAGAAAAAAATCTCATCTTTACAATTGAACTGAAACTTATAAATATAGAAATATTGAGTTAAAATAGTCATTTATGACCATAATAATAATAATATTTGCACAAGAATTATCAATAAATTCTAAGGTTAGAAGTGACACCTAAATGCAACTTAGATTAAAACTTGTGAGTGGTACTTATAGGTAGAAAATGTCTCCATTCACATATGAGCTAGCTACCACTGATGTGTCAGACCCGAAGCTTGAACAGTATTACTTTTTTCTCAGATAAAAATATACCCAAATATTTTCTTGTACTGTTCTTGTAGCTTTTCCATAATTCTGAAAGTGTATCACATAAAAATCACTCCATATAATTATTAATCAAATTAAACATATGCCATTCATGCCTAAATTCATGTTACAAAAATTGATCTGGGAATATATCAATTTTCAATGGTTAGCCAAACCATGGCTAATTATTTGTAAATGTTTCATTAAAATTTGCATTTTTCTGGAATACAGCTTCAGCATAAAAATATGGCACCTCTGTCAAGATTAAACTCCCCTGCACATTCTGGGTTTGGAATCTGAGATGAGCTAACAGTTAGACTGCATGTTCTCTCCAGAGAGGCTGGCGAGTGACGTAGCACGAAGTGAAGGTTGGCAGACCCCACCTCCAGCTCTCCGTGAGAAGAGAGTCAAGTGGGACACGGGCTGAAAGGACACAGAGGGTTAGCCTGGACTGTTTGACGTGGTGTTGTTTAAAGGAACAGCAATATTGAGAACGGAGAATGAAAGGGCTCTCTTTTCCCTCTAACGTGGAGCAGGGAGCGGTCTGCTCTCTCTCTGTGCATCTTTTCTACTAGTATAAGTGGATGAATATTTCCATGATTAGTCATGCTGGAACAGGAAAATATATGGGAAAAAGAAAGAAAACAGAAGGAAGGAGAGAGTAAAAGAAATCTAGGAAAGCCAGCAAATATGGAAATATTGTCTTTCCTAAGGAGTCAGTGTGGATAATATGAATGATGTACTCAAGGATTTGGTTCTTACAGGAGTCCACACACATACAGCAGTCTTCCATGTTGACAAGTGTGGGGAGCAGAGGAAGTCCTAAGAAAGTGAAGTCCTGAGTGAATGTATATTGTTGACATGAGTGCAGCCATCTCAATTCCTCCAAAGCCTCAGCCCCATGCTTTTCCTGCCTGGGTGAAGCTCAGAGGGATGGCAAAGCCTTCCTCTAGGCTTTGGATGGATGCTGATAATGTGAGCAGGAAATGTCCACCATATCCCTCTCCCCCTTGATGTTTACAGTCTGGAGACTGCTGCCCTACACACTAACTAACCTGTCTCCTTGATCTAACCATAAACCGTAAACCTCCTTGGTTCCACTGTGTGCCATAATCCCACCCCCTTTTCAACTATATAATAAATATATAATAAATCAGCTGGGTGTTGGGTGCTGGGTGCTGTGGCTTGTCCATCAGAGAGCCCTGACCACCCAATCCCAGCTCGTCTATGTCTGTTTGTCTTTCTTTCTTCCTTCCTTTTCTTTTTTCATTCCTTCGCCGCCCCAATCAGGTCTCTCCCTGGACCTGTACAGGATGCAACAAACAAAAATACATCTACCTTGGGAGGCACCCCCACAGTTGGCCAGGTATGAAAATTATTCTTTTCTCAGATGGAGAACGGAGAATCCTGCCAGGTGGGTGTGAAGGTGGTTTTATGGGGATTCTTTAGGAATAGAGCAACAAAAAAGTCTGTGGGCTTTGAATATGTATGTTGATATATAAGTGAAAATATTTGTAGATAGAACTTACAAAGGACTGTGATTCCCTTCCATGGTCCCAGAGCCCTCATAAAAAGCTTAGCTAGTGTGGAATTAATTCTTTGGAAATATCTTTTTATGCCAATTTGCATTTGGAAGATTGGAGCATCAAGATTTGGGGGAAGTTGTATAAATTTGTCTGCACTGGTACCCACATAGAAGACTGTGCTTATTACTCTAATCTGGCACAAAAGAGAGTTATTCTGACTTAATAAATTGCTTCAACTGTGCTGAAGTACAAGTGCCTCGTTATTCAATAATGTTTAGAAGAAACAAGAGACTTGTTAATATTTACATCCCTACTAAAGCCTGTCACTCAAGTAAGTGCATGGAACTCACTAACAAACATAATTATGCTTGAGACCTAGCTCGCTTTGGTTATGTTTGGCCGGTGTCTCTGTGGGTGAATATTGGAACCAATTAAGATAAAGCACAGGGTAGTGATAGATCCAGGCCTTGGGCGTGGGGGAACATGCCCTTCTGGAGTTGTATAATGATGAGTAGACATGACAAAAGAGAGGAAGAGGCTTCCAGAATTTAAATATAAATATATGGTGTTGACTTGTCATTTGAATAAACACGTGAGTCTTTACTGTATACATTACAAGCATGATCGGGAACTGCTACCTAGAAATGTCTTTACAATCTGTACTCCACTCTACTCAAGTTTTCTACATTTGAGCCATCCTTATTCTCAGCTCAATACCTGCCTGCTATACCCTCAAAATGTCCCAACGCTTTAAGACTCTTCCTTCAAGTTCTCCAACATCTGGAGACCTGGGAGGGAAGCCTTGTTTTCTTACTCATGGGCATGCCACTCTTCAGTGTGTCCTCATCCTAAACTTCCCTACACCCCACCCCTGAGCGCCATCTCCCACTAATCACACCTGAAGGCCTCAGTCCGCCATGATCTGAGTCCAGTTGAATACACTATTGATTTTAATGTTCAAATTCTGTGGGTAGGTGAACAGCTCGGGCAGTCGAGTGCTAAAGGGGCATGGCCTCACAAACATCTCATGGTTCTAAGTGAAGGCAGACACACCCTACAGTGGACTGTAAACTTAGCTCTGTCCTGTGACTATTCTCTACATTATCAGTGGTTAGTGGCTAGAGAAGAGGGTGAAGGTGGAATTAACCCAATCCAATGTGTGGCTGAACATCTCCTGTTGAATGAGCATAAGCTGCCTATAACACTGAGAGCTCTCACAGCGTTCTGTCACCAGGCAGACAAATTGCATCATGGCATGGTGACTTGGAAAGAGGGAAAAGATGTCCCTTGCCTTCATATATAATCTGTCCTAGATGACTCCATTTGTTCGATGTCCATTGTTCGAGGTCTTAGACACTCCAGCTACTCCCTTAGTTTTCCTAGCTTTCCCCCGACAATCTGGCCTTACTCCACACTTCCCATCATTGCAGCAAGGATTTAGATGCTGAGAGGACTTCTTTCAAAGGGGGAGAATGAGGAAAACACCAGGGGACCATCTAAGCTGGAAACTTAGCCCAGGATTTTGAGCCCCTTAAAATCGATGACGACCCAGGGTGTCAGAAAGGGGAATTCTAACAAAAGGTGCTGTTTATTTGCAATATGCATTCCCCTTTGACGCTGTGTGATGAACTTCTCCCAAGGTTGGACAGGTTCTTAAAGTTCTCCTTCCAGAGAAGAACATAACACTTCCTGTTTCAAATTTCATTTTAAAAATGAGAACTTTGAAGGCATTAAGAGAAGCACAGCAATTATAATCTGCAATGCCTTTTGCTCCTGTCAGTTTAAATTAAGCCCATGATATCTGAGCACAATTTCCTATATTTAATAATACATAAAGCAAGATAATTAAAAGGTATGCACACACGCTGGGAGAGAAACGTTATTGAGTGAGGCGCTGACTTTAATCTCCTCCTCTGTAGATGAAATGTAGCAAACCGAACAGCTGAAAGCAGACACAGAGGACAATGGCAGAGACTGCTCTTCAAACCGGCTCTTTCTTCTGTGACTCAAACTTCCTGTTGACAGGGCATTTCTACTTGAAAATCCTTAAAGTCAGCTTCAGAGTCAACATTCGAAACCGAACCCATCACCCAGACCACAACCTGCTGTGTTCTCCGCTTAGGAGTGGAGATAACCACCAGCTCAGTAGACCCGGAGTCTTCCCTGACTTCCACTGCCTCTCAACACACACAGAGGCACCCACACGTACACAAACACCCACACATACACAGGCACCCACATGTATATAACTACCCAAACATGTATAGCCACCCCACACATACACAGCCACCCCATCCATACACAGCCACTGTATCCATACATAGACACCCACATATACACAGTCACCTATACATACACAGCCATCCACACATACACAACCACCCATACATACACAGACACCCACATGTACACAACTACCCAAACATGTATAGCCACCCCACACATACACAGCCACCCACGCTCATGGATGCAAACATAGACATATCTAGCCAAGCTCCCAGTGCAGTTGCTTCTACTTCCTCTTCCTCCAAGCTTAATTTGCCCCTTCCAGTGTGCTTTCTAGAAGGAGCCAAAGTGACCTTTTAAAAATACAAACTCAATTGTACCATCCCTGTCCTCAAATGTCTGTAGTTTCTCATAAGATGTAATTTACATACATCTTTTTTTTCCTGTTACTGACAAGCTCCTACTTCTCCAGCATCAGACATTTATTACCCTCACGCCCTTGCATTCCATAGACTAGTCATATTGAAATTCACTTGGTTCCTCCAACACACCACACTGGAATCCCTTTCCCAGAACTCCACTGCTCATTACTAGTCTTATTTTAAATCCCAGTTAACCTGTCTCATCACATCTGTGAGCCTTCCTCCTTCGCTCACATTGCATGCTAAATGCACCCCATCAGAGAGCACACGTATTGATAGGGCCCGTCTACTAATCTATATTCCCCATTGAACCATACATCCATGAGGGAAGAGAGGGATGGGAGGAAGGAGGTATACATAATTATGGGTGTGTCTCTCTAAGCCCTTAGGAGACAGTTCTACCCGCCTTCTTGGGAACAGGATTGCTTTAACACAGAGGTAGCCACACCTCCAGCTAACACCACAGACCCTCTCACTGCTCCACAGCTGCAGGACTGGGAACGACTGGACTGATCCAGATCCATTCAGAAATGCTCACTCCGTCCTCCTGGACCCAGAGGCTTGCCTTGAAAGGCTGACTGTCTCGCGTTAAACTGTAAGTTCCTCAAAGGCAAGTCTCATGTCTAATTCACCTTTACACTCCCACAGTTTCTAATACAATGTCCTCCACAAGGAAGGTGTTTAATACATATTTGATGAATGAATTAATGGATGGCTGAGAAGCCAGAATTAGAAGACCTTGTTTATACCGTAATTAAGAGATCCTCAGACGTTTGTGGCTTGGGCTGCTTTAGTACAACCATTGCTGATGAGTTGGATTGTGCCCAAACCAACACATGTGACAATCACCTGAGTTCCCACCATGCCAGCATTAGGATGATCCCAATTATTGACAACCACAGGGAGGAGAGCCATAAAGTAAGATTAGCGGGCATGGGAAACTCTGACTTCCAAATTCTGCAATGATTCCTCCCTTATGCAGAACAGGCAAAATGCACAAATAGTCTTTCCTGATTTAGCAGAGTTCCCGGGGCGATTGAAACTGTGGATCTGAGAAAAGATTTGGGCAATGTTGCAGGAGGCAGCCAGAGTCTATATGTTTAACTTAGCTTTGCAGAACATTTTATTTCAAGCCAGTGTATAATTAGAGAGCCTGCCATGAAAATGAGCGGTTTTGTTTATTTATTATGTAAGTATGCCTTTTATTAAAACGACTTTGTGAAAATCTAATTGCCACTACAGTAATATAGCATAGCAGTCCCTTACATAAATACATGATTATTATGTACAGTCACTTATCTGTGAACGAGTTCTGCTACTATTTTCCTTAATTAAGGATACAAAAGGGCTTCTTCATCTTTGCATATTCCCTTGCTAGGACATTGATACTCATTATTTCCTAAGTCCAAACACTGAAACTGTGTCAAGAATACATCCATCACTAGACGGGTACTTATAGTCAGCGGAATTTTCACCGCTGTCAGCAATTTCAGCAATTTGCAATTTCTGGATCTCTGACATGTGTTTTTATTGGTGAAGATCACTCTCAAATACCAAGATCATGAGAATGATTCTTTGGGTAGTCTCTGCAGCAGCCCACTGTAATGACAGTAATTAACAGCCCGTGATTAGCAGCCACTCCAGAAAGTGTTTGAATGTTAATTTGCTTCAACTAATGTGCAGCAGTTCTGTGTAATGAGATCTAAGCTATAGGTTCACAGGGAAAGCAAATTATTTTCCAGCATTTAATCATACAAATGATTCTTAGTTAATCACTTCAACAGTAAACCTCGATGTTCTAATAAGTGACATTTGTTTTTCTGTCATTCAGTTTACTATGGTATAGGCCAGGGCAAAGATGCCACTTTCATAAGGGTCAAACTCCCACTTGCCGGCATCGGCACTTCAAAATAAGGGCCCCCTCAGACAGTGGCAGAATGGAACTGGGATTCTGCATGGGTAGAAAGGCAAGAGAGGTTTCGCATCGTTTCAAATCTTATTCTTCAGACTTTAAAGCCAGCTAGCTGGTGCTTCACTGTCTTGATGCACAAGTTTGTAAGGGGGGCTGAATGGTTTTCTTTCCCCTTTCATGTGAGTGTCCTGATGCCCGATGCAAAGCAAGAAAGTCAGAACAGTTGCCCGTTAACCAAGCATTAATGAGCTAAATTCCTGGTGCTCTAAGTCTGAGGAGGAAAGCCAAAATCATGAGAATATGAACATAGTCACTAATGAACAGTCTTCTTCGGAGGTGCATGTCCTCTCCATGCTTGCCTGGAGCGGCTCAGTTGTGAGGCAAAGCCGTGGACAAATGAGGAGAGGGAGCCAAGTGAGACCAGCTAACAACTGATAATAGAACAGTCACTTCAAAAGGTAGTGTGCAAGTTTCAAAGAATAAAGAGGCCTTTGGGAGCATGGGTGTAACCCCAAAATGTTTTCTGTATACATACCAACTTCCCATTTATACTATGAGGTCAGACATTGTGTAAAGGGTGCTGAGTCACATTGTCATGGTATCATCAGAAATATGATACCCCAGTGAGATCCATTATTGATCAGTCCTTTGTTTTCAGACATGGTTCATGATGGTGATGACTGAAATGCAGCCCAACTAAAGAAAAAAAAAAGATAACTGAGCATTTTTATGATACCATATAACAATATAATCCTTAAAAAAAGAAAAAAAACATTATTCTTACAACTCTCATTTAACCTTTAAGCGAGGGTTACAGGGTTTATTACGAAATTGATCCCTTGTTTTATATTAATTTACTTCGAGTAGACTTGTGACATTGGCCATTCTCTTTGTTGCTTCAGCTGTCAACATGACACATCTGGGGGGCAGGAACTCCAGATGTGGAATTGCTCCCACCAGATTAGCCCGTGAGCATGTCTGTGGAGCATCTTCTTGACTGCTAACTGATGTAGGAGAGCCCAGCCCAATGAGAGGGATACCATCCCTAGGTAGGCAGTCCTAGACTGTATCAGAAAGGCAGTGAAGAGCTTGGAAGCAAGCCAGTCAGCAGTGTGCCTCTAGGGCAGTGGTTCTCAACCTGTGGGTCGCAACCCCACGGGGATCACCTATAAGACATCCTGTATAACACATATTTACATTCCGGTTCATTACAGCAGCAAAATGACAGTGGTGGAGTAGCAATGAGATATTTTTACGGTTGAGGGTCACCACAACATGAGGAACCATATTAAAGGGCACCAGCATGAGGAAGGTTGAGAACCACTGCTCTATGGTGTCTGCCTCACTCAGTTCTTGCCTCGTACTCTGGCTTTCTTCAGTGATGGGCTCTAACCTATAAGGCCCAAGTTGCTTTCGGTCAGTGTTGCATCACAGCAACACAACGCAAACTGGGACAGATTGCCAGAGTTTCCCAGTCCGGTTTGAAGCTCTATTTTGGTATTCCTCATTATTAACAACAGCACTAATTTTCTAAGTGCCTAAGCTATTCATAAGAACCAGAATTGGATACCCATTCTGTTTTCTCGTTTTCTTGCAGTCCTAGGGATAGAAGCCAGGGCCTCACAGGTAGGCAGGCACTACCCTGCTGAGCTGCACGCCAAGCCCAAGAAACACAGTTAGAGAAGGACCCTTTACTCTATGCACTAGGTACATACTCTACAACAGCATATGGAAACAGTCACTGGAGAGCCACACTAACCAGATCCACGACCTCATGTACAAGCTGTGAGCCTCTGGCTAAGAGCTAAGCTGCTTCTAGTCAAGACAGATATTTGCCAGTGATGTATGAACCCAGAAGAGCCTTTTTTATGCTAATCATCATAGTGGATGGTCCAGTCCCATACTCAGACATTCATCTTCTCTTTTCTATGTTTTTGGTTGGTTGGTTTTTGGTGTTTTTCGAGACAGGGTTTCACTGTGTAGCCCTGGCTGTCCTGGAACTCACTCTGTAGACCAGGCTAGCCTTGAACTCATAGAGATCTGCCTGCCTCTGCCTCCCAAGTGCTGGGATTAAAGGCATGTGCCACTATGGCCTGGCTCTATGTATTCTTAAAATATATTTTATTTGTAATATTATACCTTATTAGTTCTTTGAGAATTTTATGCAATGTATTTTTATCATATTCACCCCCTTACTCCTCCCCTAACCATTCCTAGATACACCCACCACCTCTCAACTTCATTTCCTATTTATTTTAAATAACCCAAGTCCAATTTGTGCTGCCCAGATACTCCCTTCTGGAGGTGCTTGACCTACAAAGAGGCCAAACTCTCAAGAAAATGGACTGTCTCTTCCTCAGAAGCCATCAACTGTCAATAACTCCTCAGTTTAGGATAGTTGCTTATGAGACCCTGTCCCCTCCATGCTAAAAGCCTGACTGCATTAATCTTGTGCAGGCAACCACAAGTTCATCAGTCTATGCAGTTAGTCCTGTCCTATCCAGAAGACACTGTTAAGACAAATTGAAAGCCAGTTTGAGACGATGTCTGTTTAACAAAATGAAAAGTAGTAGACTCACCCCTGAAGCTGATGAGGTCCTCAGCCATGGGCTCTTGGCCAGATTTACAGTACCAGCTGTGTATTTCCTCTGATGGAACCAGCCTTAAATCCAACCAGAAAGTGGTTGGTTACCCCCGTAATATCTGTGCCACCACGGCACCCATGGGCAAATCCTCCAAGCCAGTCATTGTTGTAGTTCATAGAGTTTACAGTTAGATAAGACATTTGACGAATCCCCCACCCCCACCCCAGATAATTTCCAGTACTTTGAAAGCTAGCCAACAGGGAAAATTCTCCTGGTTAGAATCAACCTGAATTTTCCATGTTCTGTGATGAAAGTATGTAGTGTCTTCAGCCATAAGGTCTTACCATCAAGTCCTGGTGGGTAATAAAGAGTAGTGGTAATAGCCTGTGTTGTTTGGGGGTGTCTTCTAGGGCACTCCTGATAAACAGTCAAAGGGACGTATCTAACACGTGGCTCTGGACTTCTCATTTGGCATCATACGGCTTCCGGGAGGATCAGTATCCTCTGTGTAGGATAACTCCAATTAAACTTGTGTGTGTCTGTGTGTGTGTGTGTGTGTGTGTGTGTGTGTGTGTGTGTGTAGTTCATAAAATTGTAAGTTTCCATATGGTCTTTCCAAGCATCCTTAGTGTTAGTTATCCCTCCCACCAAAACCCTTTTCTGCCCCCCTCACATCCTTCTCCCCATTTAGGCCTCCCCCCCCATGAGTCCCCTTCTCCCCTTCATATCATTCATCTTTTCTTACACCTGCATTTCCTCCTGGAGCATATGGTAAGACAGTTGAACACTTGAATAGATAATGAATAACCTGGGTTACTTTTATGCAGACCCTCTCCACACGCTCTCCATTCCCTGTCTCTTGGCCCATTTACCTACCACACAAACATTCATTGGGGGTCTCTGTGCAGGCCTGAAGGACACATGTTGACCTAGCAATACTACTGGATTTGCTTCTTTCTTCTGGTCAACACTGAAGATTACATTTTCCTGCTTCTTTTTTTTTTTAAAAAAAAAGTCTTTTTTATTGTAATTATTTGTGTGTGTGCTTATGTGTGTTTGCATAAGCACATGTGTGTATGAAAGCGCCTATCAAGGCCAGAAGAGAGTATCTGA
Organism: Peromyscus leucopus; assembly: GCF_004664715.2. Lineage (NCBI taxonomy): Eukaryota > Metazoa > Chordata > Mammalia > Rodentia > Cricetidae > Peromyscus > Peromyscus leucopus. The sequence goes on along the minus strand of NC_051066.1, from coordinate 51,083,099 downwards.
TCCTCTAGAGCTGGAGTTACAGGCAGTTGTGAGCTGCCTGATGTGGATGCAGGATCTGAACTCAGGTCCTCATGCTAGAGCAGAAAGTATTCTTAACTGCTAACTGCTGAGCCATCTCTCCAGCCACCCATGCTGCTCACTTCTCAAACTCATGTTAAGATGAACACTCAGGTTTGTGGTGATATTGTGTTCCCCAAAATATTGTGCACCCTAATAAACTTATCTGGGGTCAGAGAACAGAACAGCAGATAGCTATAGAGGCCAGAAAATGGTGGCACACACACCTTTAATCCTGTCACTTGAGAGACAGAGATCCATCTGGATCTCTGAGTTTAAAGCCACACTGGAAATAGCCAGGCATGGCGACTCACGTCTTTAATCCCAGGAAGTGATGGCAGAAAGCAGAAAGGTATATAAGGTGTGAAAACCAGGAACTAGAGCTGGTTAAGCTTTTAGGCTTTTAGCAGCAGTTCAGCTGAGATTCATTCTGGATGAGGACGCAGAGGCTTCCAGTCTGAGGAAACAGGATCAGCTGAGGAATTGGCAAGGCGAGGTGGCTGTGGCTTGTTCTGCTTCTCTGATCTTCCAGCGTTCACCCCAATACCTGGCTCCAGGTTTGTTTTTATTAATAAGACCATTTAAGATTCATGCTACACAGGTTCCATTTGGAAAATTGAAAGCTGACACCCCCAACTTCTTCCCTTCTTACCTGCTGTGGTGGTTTGAATGAGAACGGCCCCCATGGGTGCCTATGTTTGAATGCTTGGTCTCCAGTTGGTGGAACAGCTGAGGAAGGATTAGGAGGTGTGGCCTTGCTGGAGGAGGTGTGTCACTGTGGATAGGCTTTGAGGTTTCAAAAGCCCATGCCATTCCCAGTTAGCTCTCTCTGCCTCATGCTTGTGGATCAAGATGTGAGCTCTCACCTGCCATCCCAGTGCCTCGCCTGCCTGCCTAAGGCCTTGCTCCCTGCTGTGACGGTCATGGAGTCTAACTCTCCAAAACTACAAATCCCTTGGTCATGGTGTCTCATCACAGCAATAGAAAAGTAACTAAGACACTTTCCCCTCTGTCCTTTTTTTACTTCCTTTCCAGCCATTTACCCAGAAAAGCCGCTAACAGTGAAGTGTCAGGGTTTAAAATCAGTGTTTCTGAAGACAGGGGAGATTGCTCAGTGGGTAAAGTGTTTGTCTCACAAACACGAGAATCAGATTTCGGATCTCAAGAATCCAGGTAAAAGTCAGCTGGGCATAGCAGCCCACCTCCCAGGTTGCCAGAGCCATGCAAGAGGCAGAGAGAATGGGTGTCCCCAGAGCAAGACTGACTGGTCAGGAAGCTCTGTGTGCAGCTGAGACACCCGCCTCAATAAGTAAGGTGGAAAGGTATGGAGGAAGATATCTAACATCAACTCTGGGCCTCCACATCCGGGCACATATGTGTGCACATGCACCCACACACACACGTGCTCATACACATGTACACATACATTTGCAAAACCAATAATTTTAAATAAAAGGTCAGTGTTTCTATAGGAAACTGAAGCAGTACGTACTCCAGAACAACTATACATGTGTTGAGTTTATTTCTTCACACACACACACACACACACACACACACACACACACACACACACTATATATATATATATATATATATATATGTATGTGTATATATGTATGTGTATGTATATATGTATATGTATGTGTATATATATGTGTATGTATGTATGTATGTATATTCCCAAAAGTTCATTATTCTATATAGAAAAAAAAGCAAGTTTGTTAGCTCTGGTGAGAGGGTTATAATTACATATCCTAGCGCATATAGAGAAGAGAATTTAAATCTGTATCAGATAAATGAACAGGATCAATTTGGAAGGATTTTTTTAAACCAATGGGAGGGAGTAGCCTTTTCTTTGAAAGCATGTTGCTATCAAGCAGGATCTTATGGCTAATCATTCCAATTTTGATCTGTTTGAAGTTAGCTAGAATTTTCCAGATAAATACTCAGTATTTCCTTAAAACAGTCCCATGGTCATTATTTTCCATTAGCCACTGAGTTCTGATGTTGCTAGTTAATTTTATGTTCTAATCAAAGCTTAGCTCCATCTGTCTTTTAAATCATCCTTTATTCTAAAAAGAAATAATCTACTTTGGTCCAACACTGATGGACTACCAAATCATTCTTAAAATTAAATAGCAAAATCAGTTATCAGATGTGTGTTACACCTAATTATGCAACCCAGCAGAACTGCTGTCTCCAGACCCACCTTGGTAGAGCCCTCTTTAAAAGTTGCATTTTAAGTCCCGGGCTGCTGTGTTCCTCGTCCTCCTTGCCCTGTTTCACAGACCTGCCGTCCCCTCCTCTTGCCGCAACTCTGACACCATCGTGAGAATCACCAGTGGTATTCTGTAAATGCCAGCCCAAAATCTATCTGCAAGAACATCTGCTCAACAGCGCAAAACTGATGCAATTACCAACCATCATCTCCTCCCCCTGCTGGGGTAACTGCTCCAAAGCATGACTCTTTGCCCTAAGCTAACAAGATCCAGAAACTCCCTGTTATGTACAAAACCTGCTGCTAAAAACCCATGTAGCTTCAACACAAATCATAACCCAGTCTCTCAGCTACAAGAGTAGCTAACACCCCTGTGCCATAGGGTCTCAGAGAAGCTCGCTCAAACCCAGTGAGTCCAAGACCCCATCCTCTACCCCTTTCCTGTTTCCGCTTAGTGTACATGGTCTTCCAAAGAACATGATTGAGAAAGACGTGCCTACTGTTCTAAGATCACTCTTTTGAAAGTACAACTACTGAAAAGGATAATTAAATGTCAAACTTCTGAATTAGAACTGAGATAGAAAGAGTAATAAAAAAAAATCTCTACTGAGCATCTGCTATTTCCGCATGCTTCCTGGATGTTTGGCATGGGTCGGCTCATTTGATGGAGGCTGTATACAGTTTAGCAGTCGAGGAATTACCATTTTGGATCTATTATGTTGAGAATGGGTACTAGGCTTCAGCTCTACCTCTCGAGGAGATGGAGAAGGCCACTAATGGTGACCTAGAAGAAGCTTCAAGTGTTTGTTTCAACTCTCATTGCTAGAATGAGGACAGGGCAGCTGTGGCGTTTCGAGTATGGCATCGCCATACTAAAGTGCCCGGCAAGTTTCTTAATCTGACTCAGTTTCCACATCTATGAAATGGGAAAGAAGGCTTAAATGATTTCTGCCGTCTCAAACAAGTTTTAAAAGTCAGTCTCACTGATTTTAAGAATCAAATTTCTTTTCAAAATTCTTTTTGAACTATGCATTATTTCTCTCGTGTTTCAGTTTCTCTTAAATACAGAATAAGGCTACAAATAAGCTATCTTCACTGTCATAAGGACTAAGGATTAATAATGAGAGGCTAACAAGTTACCCAGTTGGTTTTTATTATTTTTCTGTCCCTGGGAGAATTTGAGCACAAAATCTTTCCAAATACAAGTGATGGATCACTGGGGCCAGCAAGATGGCTCAGCAGGATGGCTCAGCAGGATGGCTCAACAGGATGGCTCAGCGGACCCTTAGGACCCAGATGATGGAAGGGGAGGATTCATCACCACTAGTTGTTCTCTGCCTTTTATATACATGTAGTTGCATATACCAATACACACACACACACACACACACACACACACACACACATATGTGCACACGCACGTGCACGCGGCAAAAATTTAAGTATATAGATATATATTCAAGCAGGCTTAACTGAAACAATAAGGGTTCTCACAGTGCTCACAGTCCCAAGCAGAACTGAGGGGCACCATACATATAAAAAAAATTGATAGAGAAAATTACTACTGAGAATACAGCCTCTGACTACATTTCTTAGGGGAAATTTTATTCCTACTTTTTACTATAGGAAAATAATGCCGCACATGTACATTTGTAAGATCAAGGCATTGGATACCCACAGATGAGCTTTGCCTTTCTAGAATGAGACATCATGAAAAAGAAAAAAATCTGTCATTTAAGCTAGGATGTATCTGGCTCCTTGATAACCTAATCTACAGATACCTCCAGGAACAAAAATCAGTTCACATTCCTGAAGGCGCCATAGGCTTGGATTGCAGAAGACAGAGAGCAGTCAACCTGGACTGAGCTGGGCGCTTTCTCCCTGCTGACTGTTTCATAATGGCAGAGGGTGGCATGCAGGCATCTGGGGGAGCAATGCCATAAACAGTCTTAATCAGCCGTGTACCCCAAACACCACACCACTGACATGCGGGGCAAACTGTCAACCCGTGTAGCGGCGACATAATTGCTATCGAGGTCACCAACTGCCTTCTGGCCGGTTTTGAAGACAGCTCCAGAGGAAGGAATTCACACCTTATGCTGTAAGCTTAGTCAAAAGTTCATGGCTGGGAAGACCATAAGCCTTAGTATGGAGGCTACAGCTGCTGCTTGCTAAATGGACCTGATGTACCTGTCAAACTGCCTTCTAAACATTTGTGCTTATGCCCACAGATTAGTGCTGATTTAGTCAGAAATTTCTCTTTTTTTTTTTTTTACTAGGTAGCCCTCATTGCAGAGACTCAAAGTCTGATTAAGAAGTTCAGTATAAGTGACTATTAAATGCTCATCTTTAAATGGCCACCTCCGTTACTTTCTCCGAGTCTCGCCAGAAAAGGGAGCAGAAAGAATGTAAGAGTGGGAGAAGGGGGTGGAGTGTTGTCATGTGGAACACTCTCTTCCAGGTATGACAGTCACTGCTCTCTTGAACTCTCAGCTGCTGTAGTGACCTGCACAAGACCTGCACAGGACAGTCTATGTTTGAATGAGGGAGGAGCTCGTGAGGCCTCTCCCTTCCCTGAGGATTACTGGGAGAGGGAGAGAGGTGTCTTCTAAGGTATAGCCATTGGTGAGATGCCAGTCTCCCTCACTCATACTTCTCTACTAACGCTAACTAAGGTCATTGTTTCACACCAAGGGGATCAGTTAATAAACCATGACGTAATCAAATGTATCTGCTGTATGCCAGCACTGTGCCCTACACTCGAATCTCAAAGCAATGCAAATAGCTGGATCCATTAGAAGTGGGAATCAGTAGTGAAGCAAACTGAAAAGAGATGGGAGAGAAGGGGAGGCACAAGGGTCAAGAGTGGGTCATGCACCCCAGAAGTAGAATCTTCTGGGGATGCCGCAAAAGGGGGCAAAGGCAACTGGGATGCAGGCTGCTTGCAATTAAAAGCTAAAGAAAATAGCGATAACGACTGTAAGCTCGCTGCGGTGAGGGAGCAGCTGCTCTCTTGGTGCCAGTGGACAATCTGGGAAGCAGAGACCTTCTCTTCGCCTTGGAAGACACATTTGCAACAAGTCCTTCATGATCAGTCTTTGAACTGTCCACCCCTTTTCATAGAAAGTAAAACCAGGTGTAATGCTTCCATAGAGCCTAGCCAATGTCAAGGAAAGAAAGAAAAATGAACTAATCCTAAATCAGTAAGATTTTTTTTCTCCCTCTTCCATTTCCCATTACTACTAACTTGTAACTCTACCTAGAAGCCAATCGTTGACTGGGTGCCTATTCATCCTGTACTTCATGCCATCCTATGGGGTGGCAGCCCCTTGGACGTACGCTTCGGAAGAAAGCCGGTTCAAGAAAGAACAAAGCTGGCCTCTGTTGAAGAGCTAATGTAATAAAACATGCTTCTGGAAGGGAAATTTCAAAGCCCACGCTTCATATACATAATAACAATAGGGCCTGCTTAGAATTTGGGTTAATTTAGCTAGCTCTCTGAATCCGAGAGCTGACGTGTCCTGGGCGGCTGCATTCTGCCAGCATTCATAAACTCTAATACGCGGGCTAACATCTTTGCAGGGCCTGGAAGACCTGCTAAGGGCTCCAGGGTGAACACACAGGAAGGAAGTGTTTCCAGGAAGAAATCGTGCTTCTTAGAGCTCCGGGTGGCTCAGCCTAAAATTTTTTTAAGCAGATAATATCATCACCTTCCTTCCCTCCTCAGACCAAAGCTTTTATTCTCATTTCAGAGGATTACTTATTTATTTAAAAAAATTAATTAAAACTTAATTATGTCATTCTCTCCTCCCTCAAACCCCTCCTCATATCCTCATTCCCTCTCAAATCCATGACCTGTTTTATTATTATTATTCATTATTACCACACACAGAAAGACGCCACGCACACACAGACGCTGCTGTTCAGAGCTGACCGCACCAGCAGACACACTAAGATGCTCTCGGGGTCGTTTTTGCCAGTCAGTGTCTCTCACTTAACGTGGTGAGCTGCATGGAAGAAGTTTGCCCGTGTTTAGGATTTGTCACTGTGGAGGCAGGGATAGGAGAGAGTTCAGGAAACACCTAGCTGGTTGAACCTGCAGCTCAGTGTCAGGACACTTGCCTAGTGTGTGTGAAGCCCTTGGTCCTACCCCTCCTGCTGTGGAAGGAGAAGAAATTAGCTAAGAGACAAACGCTATCACTTTGCGAGACATTTTCTCCGCTGACGTTCTGAATGTTCTCGGCTTTATTCATCATTACGGACTCTTCCTTCCATAATCTTTCCCAGCTCAACTGTAGCTTGGGTGTTCTATTTTTGGTAACTTAAGCCTAAGTGTCTTCTTGACAAGAGGCAGGCTCGCTTGGGATACACAGTACAGAACTTTTCATTCACGACAAGTAGTAAGACGTAATATATTTTAGTGTGTGGGGGAGGAAGGCAGGCATGCACGTACCACAGCGCGCATGTGGAGGTCAGAGGGTAACCTGCAGACATGGGTTCTCTTTTGTCTTTCTTTCCTCCCGCTATGTGGAAAATCCCCATCAGGGGACTGAACTGGGTGTGTCAGGGCCATGTGCACCTTTACACCGCTAAGCCATCTTGTCACTTCACAAGTAGTTCTTAATCTTAATTCTAGTCCACCACTCTTCAGTTCATCTACCAGTGGCTCCATGATCTACACAGGCAGGGTGGGGCAAGGAGCTGGGTAATATTGACAACAATGTCTCAGTTTATGTCCCAGCACTTGACTATTTATAAATTAGAGCCAGTGCAGAGAAAATGAAGTATTTTAGAAGCAAAGATTAGAAGGCACTCTCCATAGCAGGGGGACTCCTCCTGATCAATGCTTTTGGATTTCCAGAGCTCTTAAGCAAGGTCATTTCCATCATAATTAGGCATCAGGTTCCACTCTCTGCCATAATCAAATACTTGCTTGGTTTAACAGCTTTTGTTTTCCCCAAGCCTCCTGATTACATCTCGACCACCTACAGGGGGAAAATTCTGAGAGTATCTTCTAAACCTGAAATGCATACATTCTGGAGACAGAGATGTTTCCACCATCAATGAAACTGGTACATTAGCAGTTATGACTTCTATGCAGCAACCACTACAGCTTCGTTCCTATAAGCTCAATTTGGAGAGATGACTCTATTCTTGACGTGCCAATAAAAATCAAAATGTTAAGCCTGCAAAATGTGGCTCAGTCTCAAGCCTACGTGAATCCACCAAGGAGTGAAAGCCACATTGTGAGTGCCCTTGGAACCCAAACAGCCAGCTCTGTATGATTTTGCAGAGCCGATGCATCCTGGCTCCGTGGTTTTTCCAAAATTTGGCCACCCAGGCAGAAACTTAGCAACATTTGACTATTCACAACTTTGCTGAACTGAATCTGTGAACTCACAGATCACTCGCTGAGTAGCACTCCTCAGCTATTACCTGTATAGTTTGGCCATATTAAACATGTTTCATAACCCCAAGCCCGTGACAGCAGCCTCCACTCCCCATTTGTTCTATGGCTCCCCAAAATGAATGACTTCTGTCATATCTCCTCATCCTACAGTAAGCCACTATTAAGCTCCTGATGCCACTCCTTCAGTTCATTGACTAGGGTCGGATTGTCCATTTTTCACAATAAATGATGTAGGGTGTTTCTCAATTCTGTGTATTTTTTTGACATGATGGAGAAAAAAGCCTATAAAATCACTCATAAGTACTCTGCTGACACATGATCAACCATCTAACCAGTGACCCAACATATCACATCCTGTGTGAGAACAGTTTTGTACATAGAACTAAAAGAATAAGACATACAAGTCAAGGTGCCCAAGCCAGTCATACTCCCTTCGACTACTTCAGAGAAGCATCATCTCCCATTAGCGAACTCGGGACAACAATCAACATTTAATTTCCTTGGTTGTTTTTAATTTCTAGGCTCTCACGAGCCTGGAGATTTAACTGGTGTGTAACTCAGCAGATATGGGTTGATCAAGTTAACTGAATGGTAGTTCTTTTTTAATATTAGTTTGTTCTCCATCTTGTTTTGCTATCCTGCTTTCCCCATTTCTGTCATTAAGATCTTCCTCAGATCCCTTCATAGTGTTTTATCTTTCCAGCATCCCTGAGGGATACATGGTAGATATTGTAATGATTTAAAATGTAAAGAAGCCACCAAAATGACAAAAAGTAAAAGTTTGGTTAGAACAAACAAAAAAAGATCAGTCTAAGGCAGCTCCCAAATGGTGAGTGGGATATACCATTAGACAAGACACTAGTCAGAGGCATTTTCCCATCGTCAGATGCCATGGTCATATGAGCAAGCCCGTATTTGTGTGGGGCTTCATGGGTTAGAAGCACTTCCTTCCATGTTTTCCAATCTGATACTTCGAAGACTTGATTGGGCATAGCTTTGCAGACTGACGATAGGTGGTGGTGGTGGTGGTGGTGGTGGTGGTGGTGGTGGTGGTGGTGATTGTTGTTGTTGTTGTTCCCAAGTGCTCCTGCTATCTGCAGCCTCTCCTCTCTATTCTGTAAGCTTTTTGTCTCTCATCCTCCACCTCAAACAACAAACCATTACTTCTTCACTGCTCCTTCGGAGCCGGCCGTCACCTGTTCTGACTTTGAGAAACCTCCGTGGTCTGTAGCTCTGGGAGCCTCCGTGCTTAGGATGGTGTCATCGACTTCTGTTTCTAAAATAAAGAACAAATGGCTGAGCAAAGACTAAAATTAGAACTCATCGTGGCTCCATGGCATGAATAAATTTAGAAGCTGTGTACGTCAATGCTTCATTACACTTATGTATTTGCTTAAATATCACACACATGTTTCCCAGCCCGGAGCTGTACAAAGACATGACTCTGCTGCTTCCCTGGTTAGAAAACTCAGAGGAGAGCCAAATAAGTGACAACATTTTTCTGTTCTTATTCCTACTCTGGGTGAGCTGGAAACTCACACACAGGAAGCCCCCTAATTCTGAAGTCATTGTCCCATGAGGGGAACAGAGGTCCCCACTCATGGACTTTTGCTAGTAAAAGTGATCCAACCCAGTGTCTTCTTTGCTAAAACCTTTCGTTAATAGTCTTCTCTTTCTGGTTTGAGTTTTAGTTAAATTAAAGCTTTAAAGTTCTTTGGAGTCCTTGACCACAGTCTCTGTCTGTGTCCATGGCCTTGATGAGGAGTCTGGCTACTTTCTTGGAAGGAAGACTATATATGAAGATAGAGTTCTAGCCCCGCTTCCTCTTGCAAACATGTGCTCTGGAAGAAACATCTTGACTGCCATTAAAGGTTTAGATTGGAGTTTATTTTACTTGACACCACAAAATTAGAATATTTCCTCTCTAAAAGGCCTACTGCATGACTCAGCTTAACTAATCAGCAGACTACCCCATCTAGTTAGTCACTAGAATGTAGTTCTCCCTCCTAAATATTTCTCATTCAGCTGATGCTTGCATTTTTTTCTCACCTGGGTTTAAAGACACCCATTCCTGGCTTCAGTCTTCCACACAGCAGAATGATAATGTGTTTTCTATGCTGAGACTGAAAACTTTTCATAGTATCTCGAACTATTAAACCCCAAACTACTTCAAATGGCAGACAGTGGACCCAGATGAGGGTGAGCTCCCAATCCAGCCTGACATCCTGCAGACTACCTATTCTGTCCACCATTTCCTGTCCTGTTATTTCCCTCTGTGGTGAAGCACACAAAGCTGCCTCTTGCCTAGAGGCTCATCTCCTCTCTCTCCACATGACAGTTTCATCCTTTAAAGACATTGAAAACATTCTAATGTTTCTTAGATTAGAGGAATATTATCTTTGATGACAGACGATAAACGCTGACTTTCAAGCAGATCATTTCATTGCGTGGGTATGTAGGAACTCAGACTTACTTAGGAAGTTCTGTAGAGCTGATGATCATCTCAATTAAGCTATTTGCATTGCCAGCACTGAAGTAGATGGCGTTTATTTATGTGCATTTATTTAATTGCCCTGAAAATGTCTTTTAAAACTTCCATTATGGTACAGCATTGAAAAGTTACTGGGAATCTAGAAGAGTGTCATCTTGTGCATGGCAATGAGACTCGAGGTTGCAGGTAGGTCCTGCAGGATCCAGCAGACCTATAGCTGAGAAATAGAAAAACAAGGAGACACTGAGTGGAGCATAAGAGATTGTCCCAGAAGCACTAAAGAACTGTCAGGAATTTCTGTTTGAATCTCAAGAAAAGCTACTTAGCTTCCTTTGGTTCCGGAGGAAAAATGTTACATGTTTAACAAAAAATAAAAATAAGAACTTGGTTCTCTCCCACAAACATCCTCAAAAGTTATCTGTTCAATATTAACAAGATCAAGATCACAAGTGTCAGATGTGGAAAGCTACATGACACAGCCCTACTACTTAGATATAACTTTCAACGTATCAAGTGATTTGGAAGAATTTTCACCCTAGTATAGAAAGGCTAAGTAGCAAATTTAAGTTATGTAAATAAAGTACATAGATGTATGTAATTAGCATGTTTTTCAGTGTTTAATACTCGTTCTTTTTTGTTATTTTGCTATTTGACTAATTTGATGACATCATAGACTCAAGGGTGCATATTTAATTTTTGTCCTAGACATTGTTACATACAACTCCTTGCCTCCTTACAGTAATGCAATGAAAGAGATGTCCCATTTCCCAGATGGAAAAAGTGAGGTTCTTGCCCAAGCTGAGAGCAAGAAAAGTCCTGGAGCACTTGAGCCTGGTGTTATTTTAGTATGCCTTCTGTTGCTGTGATAAAGACCATGACCCAAAGCAACTTGGAGGGGAATGGTTTGTTTCAGTTTACAAGTCCCCATCACAGTCCATCAAGAATGGGAAGTCAGGGGCAGAAGTTCAAACAGGAACCTGGAGGCAGGAACTGAAGAAGAGGCCATGGAAGGTTGCTGCTTCCTGGCTTATTCTCCATGGCTTGATCAGTTGGCTTTCTTATACCACCCGGGACCACCCGCGCAGGGGTGGGCACCGTCCCTGTGGGCTGGACCCTTTCACAGCAATCATTAACCAATAAAATGGCCTACAGGCCTGCCTAGAGGCAATCTGACAGAGATAGTTTCACAATCAATGTTCTGCACTCTTTCTGTATCAAGTTGACAAAAACACTAACCAGGGCGCGGTAGTCTGGAGCCGGTCACCATGCTCTGTATGACTTCCCAGGCTCCCCTCGTGCTGATTTCACAACCGACTCTCCCGATGACCCGCTAGCTCTGTCTTCTGACGGAAGGCTCAAGCATCGGTAGGACAGACCCAAAGACTCTAAGATCACTTGGAGGATATCAGATCAGTGGATTCCTTTGGCAATGCCAGCAAGAAGGCTGTCATCTTCTGGTCTTACACTTTCTACACTATGAGGTCCCCGAATAAATTTTAAAATCCTAGTGCATAAGAAGCTACGTTGGTCCTTCTTTTCTCGCTTGCCCATAGCTGTAGCCCGTGAGCTTTCTAATGAGCACAGCTCTCTTTCTAAACAAACAGAGGCATAACCAATTGCTGTAAAAAGCACAAAGAACTACTCTACTGTCTTTCAAGTGTTTGGGGTGAAGATCCAGCAGGTTTAGACCACATCTTAATTGAAATACCTGTGTTCCACTCCAAGCCCGTTCATGGAAGTCAGGAAGTGGCACAGAGAGACAGAACCTGTTTTACTGGATGGACTCTTCGGAGCTGAGTTCTGGGGGACTGGATTCAATTCCTCCATAAACTCGTGTGGTTTTCACATTCTAAAGGGCAAATGCAACACCTTGGTCTTGTTGATCTAAAGGGCAAATGTGGCACTTTGGTCTCACAACTCCATGCCTTAGTGAGTCGAGACTGGAAAACTCAACTATGGACCTTGTAACTGTTTGGGTGGGAAAAAGAGTGAATCCTGTGAACTTGACCCATCCTTGTGGCTGGAGAGCTCGGACTTCCATTAGCTTCAGGAGTTAAAAACATTTAATATCCTCAATTTTTTTCTATGAGTAGTTTTTATACTTCAAAGTGAAGATTGGAAGAAAACATTCCTTCAGACATCACCCCAAATTAGCCTGCCCTGAAAATCCTTATATTTCAAATTTTGATTTGTCTAAATTTTAAACACCAGCTTTAACTTATATCCCCTTATTTTGAGCCTTAACCACTATTTGGTATTTATGGAAAACAGCTCTCAGTTAATGAAAGAGAATATATACCATTAAAAATCTATATGCCGATTAGATTTATAGAGCATAATTCAATAATTTTTTATAAAGCAATAAAAACACTTGCCAACTCTCATGAAAAACAACCATATGTTTTGGTTTTAATAATGAAAATGTTTTATAAATAAGCTCCAATTATGGTCCATATTATTTAAGAAGCATTGAATCTTTTCTTCCAAGTATTTTTTTCTCCATTTTTGAGGCACCCTTAATAATTTGCATACATATTTACAGTGTTTCCAGATTTATTATTTTTTAACCACAAAAAAAGACATTCAACTTTTTTCTCTTTTGGTTTCCAGTGTTCCCTGAAAGGACATTATTCAAGCTAGATGATTAATGTATCAATTACAAAAACATTTTATCCTTTTAAGAACTATTTTTAACCATAGATTTCAAAGCAAATTAAATCACAGGCACAGATTCATCTCTCAAGCTAGGGGACAGACTCATTTCCATGGATTGATGTGTCCATTTAGATTATATGAAAATAAAACTTCCAATGCCTTTTTTATCCTCATGTCCCTTACATAAGGTCCACAGTGCTGTCTGGATCTTTCTGGAAGCATGGATGAAGAGCCGCAATTTGGTAACGTAGATGAAGAGCCACAATTCAGTAACATGTATGAAAAGCCAGAATTTGGAAACATGTATGAAGAGCTTGCACCTTGGTAACACGTATGAAAAGCTTTTTAAAGGGTCTCAGCCTTTGGGTCAGCATCTACTACAACTAATGCTCACCAGGACTTTCCAAAATTTTCTCTATTAGAGCATTTATTGCAGTGGCATTTATAATAGTAGCAAATGGGAAATGTTATTAATGTCCAATAATAGAAGTTTGGCTAAGTGGCTTAGGGCCAATCCGCTTGATATCAACTATACAAACATTAAAATCCAAGATTTTAAAGAAAACTTAATGATATAGAGAAATGTTTGTAATAAATATTTAAGTTAAAAAAGATAAAAGTGCACATGCTGACTTTTAACAGTTTTGAAAAATTAGAATTATAGTCTATATCCCATGAACAGACAAGAGTGACCAGACAAACATGAAATGAACTATACCAGACTGTTAATTTGATTTCCTGAGTGTTGCTATTGTGAGAGGCTTTAAAATTCTTTGGTTTTTATAATTTCTACAATGATCATTATTGTTTTTGTGATCAGAAGACATTATTTTAAACAATATCTCAAAGAATCTGACAAAAAGGTCAAAGGGTCAAACAGGTTATATTGAAAAAATCCCATGGCTATTTATAGGTAAGTGAAAAAAAAACCTAAAAATCGTTTTGCATAACATACCTCAATCTTCATTAAATACTTGTATGAATTTTCATATAAAAAAGTTTGGAGGACATACAAAGTAAATACGGATTTTTCAGAGTTGTGGAAATTAAATATTTTATATTGCTTAAAGGTTTGTATTGTCTTTAGACAAATTTTTAATTTTATACTCTTATTGGTGAGATTTTTAATCATCAACACATTTTATTGCTTGTGTCCTACTATACTAATAACACACATACATTGTAAATTATGTACAAAATTTAAATATCAAGATGGGATTTAAAACACAAATAAATAATCTTATCTTTCCTATTTTCAAAGGGTTATTTTAGAACGTAAAATCTCCATTTTGGAGAACAGATTTAAAATGACTAATGGTTCAAAGTTTGCTCTTTTTTCTCTTCCATTGTGGAATATGTCAAACACACTGGAAAGAATAGAAAACAATACGACAGATCCCTGCATCAGTATCCAGAGCCAACAAAATCGGGCTTTTTACCTCTCTTGTTTTAAACTTTTTAAACACTAAATAAAACTGCGTAGAATTCATTTTCCTCTCTGTTTTCTGACCCAGAAGCCAATATCTAGAAAATTATTCTTCATAACCTTGTAGTAGTTCATATACAAACGCCCACAACAAAACAGAGCTATCTAGTGGATTTTTAAAGTTACCGTGAATGACTTCTAAGTGTACATATTCTTCTACACACTGCTTTTTGCCATCAGCCATTTGTTTCTAAAATGTATCCTTGAGGATCCATGTTTATCCAATGCCTTCACCATGACAGCTATGTAGTATCGTTCTATTGCATGATTTCTATAACGATTTCTCTTTTTCACTTTAATTAGCAGACATTTATGTCGTTTCCACTTTTTTCCATCTCAGCACTCCATACGTGTGATTCTATAAACACATGAATGAAAAGGTCTTCTCTGTGCACACCTAGACTGAGGGTGTGCCAAGAGTGCACGGACACTCCTAAAGGGCTGGATGACTTACACTCTCAGCACCAATGCTGTATGTGCAGCTACACACACAATCACATGTGTGCTGACTGACTACCATCAGTAATATGTGCTGCAAATGTCTCCTCTCGGTCGGGAGCATGTTTCCTAGTTCACGTTTACTTTACTCTGAGCCATCCATCTTTTCCAATAGGACTTGCACTTCTTATTGAGCAAATCCTTCCCCATCCTGATTTTAATGCTTTTCCATCTAATCCTTTAATTGTTATATGTTTTTATTAAAATTAATGTTTAATTTTTCTTTTCATGCATTATAAATGTTTTATATATGGTATGAGTTAAGAAATCTATGCTTTCAGGTACATATCTGCAATATTTTTCCAAATCATATTCTTATTTATTACTTCTTTATTTGCAGGCATGCACGTGTGGGTGTACATAGTGAAAGTCAGAGGATAGCTTACAAACGTTGGTTCTCCTCTTGTTCCGCGTGGGTCCCAGGGATCAAATCCAGAGAATCGGGCTTTGCCGCAAGCCCCTTTACCTGCTGAGCCGTCTCACCAGCCCTCCAAATCATATTTTAAAATGTGCCATGCCTTGGAACTCTCATGTTCTCTGGCAGGGTACCAGATGCCAGTATGTCTGTTTCTGGGCTGTCTGCTCTTCCATCAGTCAGTTTTTCTGTCTCTTAACAAATACCCCGATGTTTGGGTGCCGTACATTTTATGAGAAGGCTTCTTTATAACAAGGCGTTTTCCCTTTCACTCCTCTCCAAATCTTGATGTGAAACCTGCTGTGCCAACCTGAGGAGCCGCTCCCCCGGCTCCGCCCACTCTGTCTGAGTCCCTGCTTCTGGCTGCAGTTCACTCTCAGAGAGTAAGGGCAGCAGTGGGCCGTTGTCCCAGCTCCTCCTTGACCTCTCAGGACAACTGCAAGTGCAGTTAGCAAACCCCTAGGTGACTAGTCCTGCATTGTTTCTCCACTCAAGCGTCTCTTCCCTAACACGCTGCCCTCTCGATGAGGAAACACCATCTCGCGCACCTCTCGGATCACGCGTCACCTTGGACTCACTGTCCTGGCCACACTGTACAGGCAGCACAACATGTCCACTTCAAAACGAGCCACTTTCTGAAGAGGTTTCTGGATTGTAACAGGCTGAGTGGCACAGATTTTCTAACACAAACGCAGTATGCAAGACTTACTCTATGGCCTTAAAAGCAACTAGTAGAATTGCGACCTGGAGAAATCCAGCATGAACAATCACCGAATTACATTGGTCTACTTCTGAATAAAATCAATCATTGGCTCATGTTACACAAGAAAGGACGTGAAGGGCAGGAAAGACAAAAGCTGATCTCATTTTGGCAGATCCCATCTAAGGTTTTCCTCCTAAAGTAGTTGCTAGTTTGTAAATGGCCGTAAATAGCCCATAAGTTAGTATTTGTATATTTATAACTAATACATAATTTGGAACTCATGTTGGCTGAGTTTAAAGCATATTGCTAGTCATTTCACTGTGTCCCTCCTCAAAGTATAACAGCCTAAAATTCCGGGGCTGCTGTTAGCAGTGCCGCTGTCGTTTGAAGAAGATAAATTCCATCACCAATCTTTAGTTGACTTTTAGATTATATGGCCCCCCAAAAAATGGTAAGCAATCATTTCTGGACCAAAACTATGGTGATGAGAGATTATTCCAGGAGAAAGGTGGTGTGATGGCTTCATCTGGTAGAGCAGTGGTTCTCAACCTGTGGGTCGCAACCCCTTTGGGGGTCACATATCAGATATCCTGCACATCAATTATTTGCATTATGGTTCCTAAAAGTAGTGAAGTTACAGTTGTGAAGTAACATGAAAATAAATTTATGGTTGGGAGTCACCACAACATGAGGAACTGTATTAAAGGGTCGAAGCATCAGGAAGGTTGAGAACCGCTGTGTCTGAGGGTCCTCTCAGTTTTCAGCATTGGCACACCCTGTACCTGCAGTCTTCTGCCAAAAAGCATCTGGGTTGCCATCAAGGACGTTGTGAGGACTTTTTAGTCGTGCCCTACTCGCCCCCCCCATATCTGTCATCCTGCCCTTTTAACTTTGGAGATGGGCATGTCTTAGACAATCACAATCACTTTGGAAACTTGCTTGTGTGGCGTGCCCTAACCTCCCAATATGGAAGAATCACAGGAATCCAAATCACACAGCCAGAAGCAGCCAAAAAGAGAGGAGGGGATGTAACCAGGAGCTCTTGACCCCAGCCCAAGGCAAGACAAAAGAAAGGAAGGAGGGAGGGAAAGAGGGATGAAGGAAGGACAGAGGGAAGGAGGAAGGGAGGGAAGGAGCGAGTGGGGAGGGACAGAAGAAAGGAGGGAAGGGGTGATAGAGGGAGAGAGGGAAGGACAGGGAGGGAGGGAGAGGGAGGGAGGGAGGGACAGAAGGATGGAGGAAGGAGGGAGGGGCAGGGGAAGGAAAGGGGGGCTCTTTCAGAAGCTCAAGTATCTCTGACTTGTCCCTTTTTAGACTGAACCTGGTCAGTATTCTCTCTTCCCTCTTTTAGTTCCTCCAGGTTTGTTTGTTCAGGGACATCCCTGGAAAGAGTGCTTGCCCAGCTTTAGTCTGGGCAGGGAATAAGAGCTGAGTAGGTCTTAGAGTGGACTTGGTAGCTACAACAGCAATAGGCCTTATCAGACCTCCACCAGCAAATGTAGTACCATGTTGTTCTGGGCAATGGAGGCCCCGGAGCAGAAAAAACTAGGGCAGACAGAGTAGAAAGTGCAAACAAGAGGAGGAAGGCCCTGTGTAGACCTAGAGTATCCGGTCTGGATGCTGGCCCAGGTTTCTCCATCAACCTTAGCACCAGGCCAGTGAGTACGTGGGGAGACTCATTTCATGAAAGGGGTTTTAAAAAGACACCGACCCCTACAAATCTAATTATCCAGGCCAAGGTAGAAGCTCACTGTCTACAACAGTGAGGTTTGCATGCCAGAGAAACCTAGTTCTTCAAAAGGATCCCCAGACTGTCTCCAGGTCACATTTAAACAAGAGGGTCAAAGGCACGTTCTCTTGCTCAGAATAGAGCATTTTGCAGCTATGAAAGGCTGTCTTCGTCTACAAGAAGCCTCAGGTTTGCGCAAAATGCAGAGTGAAGTGTGGGTGGAGGGTGCAGGGGGGGTGGGCCGTCACTGTAATCTTGCCACACTGCAGTCCACATATTATGGGATTCAGCATTCAGGATTTCAGACTAATTAGAGAGGCACCCAGTAGCACTATGCGGGTTCTGTCAGCATTTCCACTATAAAACCCCCTTTTCTGGGGTTTATAACTTAACCAATAAAAGATAGCCCCAGGCTGGAATGCAAAAAGGTTCAACCTAGGAACAAGATTTTTTGTTTTAAACTACATTTCATTAAAAAAAAAAAAAAAAACTGTTCTTGTAAGAACAGAGCAATAAAAATATGCTGGTTTCATTATTTCTGGTGTTTTCAGCTCTTTGCTTTGTTTAAAAATAAAAAGGAAAACATAAATGCATTTTCCAGGCATTGGATCTCAGTCTTTTGTGGTCTTTTGTGGTCAGTGTATATTTTAATGAAAAATATTTGAGTTATTGATGCTTCGAAGAAACCTCTTGCCTGCTCCACCCCGGTTTTGTTTAGGTCTAGGCTGTAGCCCTGCTCACATTGATGCGGCAGTGAGAAGACACAAGGGCTGGAATCCGCGCGGCCTTCTCCATCTCTGCATCATAAACACATGATGTCCACCATCGCACTGGGAATGAAACTCTCTAAGTGCTAAGCACCATGCCCGGCAGGGAGCAATCTTCACAGCGACCATAGGGCTGTATTTCATTCACGCTTCTCATTCCATTCATTAATGCTTTCTTTTCCTTTATTTTATCCTTACTAATTTTAATTTTATCTTACTTTCTTCTCCCTACACACTGTTCTGTTTAGTGCTGAAAACTGAATGTAGAGCCTCAGGCAGCCAGACAACTACTCCAGCCTGAACTATACTCCTAGCTCCCATTTTATCTTAAAGTAGAAAATATCAGGAGGATTTGAATGTGGGGGGAAAAAATCAGGCTTGAGAGGATGGGGAAGGCGGCGTGTCTGGGGCCGCAGCTGTGGCTCCTGGGCCGGCAGGGGTTTCGGTGCTTTCTCTGTGGCTCCTCAATAAAAATTCACAGCCACCCCATGAAAATGAGGCTCCGGGAGGCTGAGTTTACCCAGTCACAGAGTTAATTGGCAAAGCAGATACTCAGAGGCCCTGTGTCAGGCTCCAAAGACCATGCTTTTCCTGTTGTCATTTTTTTACTATCCAGTCAACTTTCTTTCCCTCCTTAAGCTGTTTTACTGTGAGACTATTGCCTGGTCATTTCCTCTGCTGCTCTCTACAATAACTCTCAAATTACCCCTCCTTGTTGCTGGCAGGACTTTCTCTTTGTGGTGGGAGGAGAGGAAGAATTCAGACAGGGTTTCAGTCTATAACCTGACCCTCCTGGAGCTCTAGGTCCTCCTGCCTCTGCCTCCAGGATGCTAGAAGTACAGACATGCACCACTGCGTTGAGCAGAACCTTCTAGAAAGTGGTGACAGCGGTGCTACATTGCTGGTTCAGTTGAGCGCCAGGATGGCCTGCAGCCATAGTCATCCTCACTGGGTAAAGAATCAGAAACGCTCTTTCAGAGAAGTGCCAAGGAGCCTTTCCAAGGGGACTGTCAGGCCAGCTTTACTCAACTGGAATTAAACAAGGGGCCCTGATCCTCACCAGAGGAACTTTATTCAATGAGTTATGGGAGCCCTTTACAAGGAAGTAGGGGACCCTAGGTTCCTGAGGAGCATTTCTCAGGCACCATCGGGGGCCCTGCCTAAGTGTCATTGCCTGCCTCTTCTCAGCCCGCCACCAAGCTGCAACTATCCACAGATGAAGCTGAGTTTGCTCCTTTGGAGACCAGCATTCCCTGAGATCCACCTTTGCCCATTGGTCAGACAAGCACTGGGAAGAAAGACAGGAAGAGAATTTGGGGCCAGCTAGCCTGTCAGATGAATGTTTCTGCACATCTGGAGCGCTGCCTTGATATGGTGGGGGCAGCGGGGGGGAAAGTCAAGAGAGTGGGACTCTTACCTTGGGACCCCTCTCCTTTTCCATCTCAACACACACCACTCTTCCATCCAGCCACAGCACATGGGTAAATGGAATATGTGCATCATCAACAAATACGTAAAAGTAAGAAGCATGTCCCTGGAGAACGCCCGGGATTCTTGTCTACATAAACTAGAGCCTGCAGGAGAAACCACATGCTTTTAATGCTCTGTGATTGGCTAGAGAAATGAGCAGGTTCCTTCCTCAAAGCTTGAGAACAGAGATCCTTCCCCTCTGGTTTGCACTTGGAGAACCTGGCAACCAGAACAAGAACGCTGTAAAGCGTTTGTTAGGCTGCAACGCTTTACAAAGAAATGTTAACAACACTGATGACACTATTGATCTCCTTCCCTCCACCCCAGCTGACTCTCAGCTGTTAACTCAGAAGCTGGCTGCCATCGGCTTGTAGCTGGTTGGTAATAGCCAGGAGATGCGAAGCCTAGAAGATCTTGTTTGAATGTGAAGCAGGGCTGTTGAATAGTGTGAACCATCTAGAATGCCTAGTCCATGTGCCCTACTTGGGGGACCACAACTTTGCACTGGAGCCCAGAGAGATGGGCTTTTAAGGAGCCACACTAGCATCTGTTTACACCTCTTGCTTCTTGTTGTGCTCAAGAACTTTGGCCGGTGCTGACTTTCATCGACAACTCAGTTCTGCCTCACAGTTCCCAGACGTGTCAGCCTGACTTTCCTGCCTCTCTAGCTACAACACTCACTAATTCAGGAGCTTTGTATGTGTGTTTGCACTTGTCTGCCCATCTGGTCCTGCTCAGGAAACCCCATTTACCAAAATTCAGACTTAAGAGAACATGTATACATAGCTAAATGCATCTCTTTTTAGTCAAATGATTCATGGCTGGGGTACTTTTAAATCATTCATCAAATGATGCACTCACAGAAAAATATAAATAACGTCAAATGAGGCAACAAAGCCTAGATAAGTGTCCTATATGCCCTTGGTTGATTCCCATTTCTCTATTCAGAAAAATTGGAATCATCTGACATTCTAGAGGGGAAACCGTAATTATTAAATTGTGGAGCTGAGTGCCTTTAATTTTCTTGACAATTGCTTTTGGCAGGATGTCTGAAGAACCTGCCACACATGGCTCAACACCTATTACAGTCATAAATTACTTGAGTTATGCTAATTACCTTTTGCTTTCAGAGCTCGTAATCAATATATTTCTGTTTGTTTGTTTCTTTAACTTTATTTCTTTGCACACATTAAATTTCCCACCAGGAAACACAGGACCAAGTCTGTCCTGGTTTTCATGATTTCCTTTGCACCTGGCTTGGTATAGAGCACATAGTAGGGGTTTTTTTGTTTTTTGTTTTGTTTTGTTTTGTTTTGTGTGTGTGTTTTAAATGAGGAATTCAATCATTAAATGGCTCTGCCATCATTAGGGTAGGGATAATATATTTTTGTATATTTCTTAGGATGACTTTTCTCTGAAAAACTAGTGAGTTTCAGGAAAGTTCTTTTGTTATCAAGGAGTTCATAAGGTCATGACTGGTTCCAGCCTGTTCCACAGTTGTCAGTTTTAAGCCAGATATTTGCATTCTAGATTAAGAACTTTCCTGTTTCAGAAGGCTCTCAAAAGTATAACTATTGCGTTCATACTCTGCTAAGTAGCTTGTCGCCCTATTTTAAATGATCAAACTGTATTGTAAACACTAACGTGCCAGCCAAACAACAGATCTACAAAACTCAGGTTTGTGGCAAGTTAAATACTAATCCTCCCTGATTAGTGTGTTATTCATATATGAGTTCATTCATAAATATATATTATTCATATATACATATATATAAACAAAATACAGAGAGAGAGAGAGAGAGAGAGAGAGAGAGAGAGAGAGAGAGAGAGAGAGAGAGACTAGCACCCTATACAGTGACTCATAGACATTTAACTAATACTCAGCTTTCTTACCTCCTTGTATCTTTCCTCAGGAACACAGGCTAAATCATAAGATATAAAATGGGCCAGTGCTTGTCCTGAGAAAAGCAAGCTCCTGAGTAGAGAAAAGAAAGAAACAAAAGCCACCAGATTTCCAAAGCATGTGGTCCTGGACACAGCAGAAGACATTTACATTTTCTGTGCATTCTTCCACTCACCCATGAGTCTGAGCTCCAGCCTCTACCAGCTTCTCTCCTGATTGACTGCTCTCTTACCTTCTCTCTCACATAAAGGGGTGGGGGGCAAGCTGGAATATTACTCGAGGACACAATTAATGTGTGGATATTATTGAATAGTTTTGAAAAGGATGGGGTTTTTTTCCTTCCTTTTTCTGTTCCTCCCCCACCTGCCTTTTCAACGTTGGAGTTACTCTGAAAAATTCCTTGGTTGCTGTCTCTGCCATGAACTCTCTCTTGCCAGCACTCAACAGTGATGATAACAACCCACATTCAAGCCAAAAAGTCACAGAAGGCTTTCCTCTACTTCCCCTCCACACCTGAGCTCTGTGGGAGCACAGAGACCACAGAATGCGTTTTCTGCTCTGCATACGTATTTACCCAATTTTATCTAGAGGCTCATGTGCTCAGTTGCTCATTTATTTCTCAACCTTGGATAAAGAGCCTAGGAGGTGAGGGAGGGGCAGGATGGACAGACCTATAGATGACAGATCTGTAGACAATGTTGTTAGCATGCCAGATCTTATTACCGAACTGTGGGAGGTCATGTATGCCACATCCCGACTCCATGGGGACCACCACATTTAAAACAAGATGAAAAAAAAAAAAATGTGATGCGGGGAAAGAAAAAAGCCCTCATGGGCAGCCTTCAAAGGCGGAGACAGGTTGTGACTGGATTAACATTTATTGACTGTTTAAGCCTGCTTTTTTGCTTCAGGACAGAGATACACGAGTTTAATTGCAGAGGCTGTTCAGCCAACTGATCACTAGAGTGGCAACCAAAGCTTAACTAATCGGTCCTTCATTAGTGAAAAGTCTCTATTACAAAATAAATTAAGCATGTTCTGATCCTAACCTACAGGTCCAACGGCATTACAGCGAAGTTGAAGCTGTTAGAGCAGGGAGAAACTTATTAAGGGTTAGCGCTGAAATAGCACTTTGCTATTGATTTTACAATACACAGGTATTATGATTTATGGAGTGCTGGTGTCGCTTGAACAAGCTGAAGGACACACAATATCATCTCCAGCATCATTAAAATTCAGAAACCTCTAGAACTAACTCATCAACCACTGTGCATTGTCCCAGACCATGGTGCTGGGCTCTAGCTTAGAAATGTCCTAAGCTTCAGGACATCTGTATCTCTGCTTGTTTGGCCATCAGAATATGGAAAGGCCCTTGGGAACATATTCGATACCTTCAGAATCTGATTCTGTTTCCACTCCAAACTGTCACCATCTCTTATTGTTTATTTTTATCTCTTTGTACAAATCTATGAGATGCCTGTTTAAGAAAGGCTATATGCAGTGTAGCATACAATTCAAGCAAGGCTCTAAAGTAAACGGAAGTGGTAAAGTTTGCTTTCTTTTTAAGCATTTAAAAAGCTGGCAGTACTAACCGTGCTAATCAATCAATAGATATTCAATGAGCACCAATTATGCTCTAGTCATAGTAATAAGGAGTAATCATTATGAAGCATTTACACTATTGTGTTCCAGAGTTGGTTAAGTACTTTCACTTAGTTAATGTATTTAATCCCACAAAATTCCCTAACATGTAGAGTATTTTTCATCTCCATCTTACTGATAAAAATTGTCTAGGCCCAGAGAAGGTAAGGGGCTCTCAGGGAGGTGGGGTATAGAGTTCCTATGAGGAACAGCCAAGGCTGCAAGTGACATAATCTAACATCCAGGCAACACCCTGGGTCCAGTCTTACACCTAACACCCATCTTGACTACCCCGAGTACCATCCTTTAAAGGGACTTCAGTGTCTGCAACTCAGAAGCTTGAAGATATTTCTAGTTCAAATTTAACTGAATACAAATCCAAAGAAAATTGGTCCCTGGCTTTCTCAAACACCTTTCCAGACAGTGGTATCACAATGTCTTAGATTTTCTTTTCTCTGAGCTGTATCATCAGAAGGAGTATAGTATTCTTCCAGAGGGCCTATCTTCTATGCTTGTAATCATTTTTGAAAATTTCTACTTTGCCTAAAATGTTAGCTCAATCAAGCACACAGTATTTTTATTTTTTCTTCATTGTACAGCTGAGGAAATCCCCCAACCCCCAAGTAAACACAATAATGAGTATTTAAAATAAGCCAATGTTGACTAAAACTAGTTGAACTGCAAACTTATAATTTAGCTTTATATCCATGTTCTCTATGACAATGTTTACCAGAGAGGGTAGGTGGTAAGGGTAAGTTTATTTACTGGTTTGTAAATAAAAGTAAAGAATTTGTAGGTTGGTGTACAAAGTCTTTTTCTAAATCTGTCACAAATTTGGTTCCATAACTCCAAATTACATCCATTAGATCTGTTACAACATCTTCTTGATTCATGTTCTACTTTATGATTCTAAATCATTTCCTGTCTAATACACACAATGCTCCATTTTCTAAATTCCATTTGGTATTTCTATTTCCATGTACATTATATACACTGTGTCCCTTTTAAGGGCTATCTCAGTTTCACTAGCCACTTTTACAAGTTAAAAGGTTATTAGATTTGGGGTTCTGTTTGCTGAGTCCTTTCACCATCGTGGTGCCTTTCTGCATCTGAGTCCACAAGAATCTTAGTGAACAACAGCAGGCACCTGACCACTGTTGGCTTAAATGCATCTTCTCTGCGGTTAGCTGTCCACCCAAGTCGGTTTTCCCTGATTCTGAAAAATCTGCCAACACCCAGGAGTCTCCATGGTTCTGATTGTCATTTATATGGGCCCTTTAACTCAAAGTGCTCCTTTCTCCACTCTCTACCTACAAAACCAAGATTCAGGACTAGCAAGACTGTGTACCAGGTAAAGGTGCTTGCTTCCAAGCCTGACCACCTGAGTACCATCTCTGGGATCCACACAGGGAAGAAGAGAACAGATTCCAGCATACACACACACACACACACACACACACACACACACACACACACACACCAATCGATCAATCAATCAATCAATCAATAGAAATTAAACTACAATTCATCATTTATGGTAGGGGTCCAAGTATCACCTCTGCCGGGAAGCCTTCTACAATCCCCCAAGTTAGAACTCATCACTCCATCCCCATCAGTTCCCTGTGTTAAACAGCTAAATTCTGACTGAATCAAAAGACTCTCTGAAAGGAAGTTACATATGAAATGACAGTTATGTCCAAGCACACGTCTGTTGTGTTTATTCAGCTGGCCGCTGGACACTTAGAATCTTCCATGATGTTCCTTTGTAATACCATAATCTTGTTTTCACATATTTCATATGTGCTTCTGAATATTGAATCAGGTCTTCATTGAATCAGGCCTTTACCATGATCATTTTCAATCTTCCTCACACAAGCAATTTCATGGCTTCTTGTGCCCTTAGTGGTGTTTGCTGTAACACAAGAACTCATCTGAACTGCTTGTGGCACATGTGTCTCCACTGCCACTTGATGTGAAAGATCCTTAGGAGCTAGCTCATGGACAGCTCTGTTTCACCTAACACAGTTCTCATAGGCTGGACATTACTCCCAGGGCACATGGGAAAGGTTGACTTGAAGTTGCTCTAGCTGAGAAAGATTCATGGGTTGGCTGCAATCACTGTCCTGTCCCTGAGCCTGCCTGAGGGGAACAAACTGGCCCCACCTACACGTGAAGGATGAAATCACCCACAGTGTACAGGTAGGTCACATGGAGTTTTATTTTTATTCAATATGTCCTTACACAGCCACATGCCTTCTTCCAATGGGGTCATTTTGACAACCCCTCTGGTCTCGCTGGCCCATTTCTAGGAGTCAATAGTCTATTTTTGACTTGGATTCCTCTTAGCCCCTCATGACCCTGAACTCTAAATTCAATCTGCCTTAATCACAACAGCCTGCATTTCATCCCTCCTAATGAAGAATGAGCCGATACAGCTTACAGACCTCCCCCGCCCCGTTCCTGTTTACAGCCAGCCATGCCATGAGCAGACCCCAGGACCTGAGCTTCTCCCCAGCACCATGAATCACAATCCATTCACAACTCACCCCAAAGGCCTGTGTGGTGTCTGGTCACACTCAACCCCTCCCTCAGAATCAGTGGCTTACTCTTCACGGAATCTTCCTTTGACCTGCGTGCCGGCTCCTGCCCAAGTCTGTTCCCCATTATGACGTTTTTAATCCATTTACCGGCCTCTCCTCCCTGACAAGGACAGCTGTTTTCCTTTAGGCACAGAGCAACTTCTTAAGGCATCACTTAAATATTTGTTGAGCAAATAAATAATGAAAAGGTATTGCAGATAATGGTTTTCCTTTCTGTACAGATTAACATGCCCCCAAACTCCAGAAATGTCTTCAGGTGTTATCTAAAGGTTTCAAAAAATTATTTTTCCTGCAATGGATGACATAGAGGAATGTCGTGGGGTTTAAAAGACAAGTGTGCTGTGACATACCTCATATGTTGTGAATCTATGTTTGGCTTTATAAACATGACGTAAACTTCAATTTGGTAAATCATAACTGCTCTTTTTGGAGTTTCTTGCTGTGTTACCTGTAGCAGCAGGGAGAAATGTCAGCACCTAGAATTTCCCTCAAAAATAAATAACTTCATGAAAACTACCATGCGTTCTTTTCAGAAATAATATCTAGATGGTTTAAATCATCTTCAAAAGATTCTAGGAAGGACAGGAAAATCCACTCATTCCTCTTTCTAGTTGCTGCCTCTAAACAAAGACCCATGGTTAGCTCTCTGCGAACACCACAGTGGCCGACTGGATCTGCTCTCTTCCAGTCGGCACACAGAGAGACTGGGCCGGCACCGGTTATGTTAAAGGTGTGTTCTCACACAAAACCTAGACGTGTCTTTGCGTCTCCTCATCACAGCTAACTCGTGACGTCACCCTTTCAGTCCTTGAGTAAACCCAGGATCAGCCCCAGCCCATATAAATCAGTTCTGCCCCTTCGGTTCTGTCTCGGTGTACAGCATACTGTAAATAATCATACCGGAGCGCGGAGGCTGCTTCTGTGGTACACTGGAGACCCCTATTGGCGACAGGTGGACAGTGACTCCGTAACCCGATGCAGTGAACAGCTTCTAAGGAACAGGCTTCTGGGTTCCAGGAGAGCAGAAAGAGAGGCCACTGGCACTTTTTGCATACTGATTAATCCGTTTGTGGAAGCAAGCGGGTGCGGGCTTACTGCGCTTTGTGTTTGTATGAAGACATCACTAAACAAGAGACGGAACAAAGGACAAGGAAAACAGTATGTGACCCCTGTAACTTAAGGGCAGCCCGTTTTCAATGAACAATCCACCATAAGGAGGAAGGCAGCACAGAGGTTGGGAACGTGCGTGTGGATCAAAATGTACCCAGGCATCAGCCAAGGTCCAGTCTCGCCCAGATCTGTAGTGAAACATGAGTTTTATTTGCCCAACTTTAAAAATAATAATTTTTTCTGTTAAGAGTTTCATAAATGACTGA
This sequence comes from Peromyscus leucopus, assembly GCF_004664715.2. Classification (NCBI taxonomy): domain Eukaryota; kingdom Metazoa; phylum Chordata; class Mammalia; order Rodentia; family Cricetidae; genus Peromyscus; species Peromyscus leucopus. The sequence goes on along the minus strand of NC_051066.1, from coordinate 51,055,680 downwards.
GGGTTTTGTTTTTTTTTTTGGATCCTTCAAAGATACCCTGCTTAATTTAAATTTTAAAAATCTCTGGATGTCAAAAACAAGATTTTTGTTTCATATCCTAAAGGAAAATGAATTTATAATAAAGCCACGATTACCTCTTCGGCACTTAGGTGTGTTCTCTGATGCAGATGTTGAAATTAGTTTGACACTTTAGAAGAAGAAGCAGCTGTTTCCATTATAATTATAATATAAAAAGTGATGTACGGCACCAAGGGCATGCTGCCATTCATCTAGGGAGAAAAGGTTGTCTGAGGACGTTGTTCTGTAAATACTGTCCACTACTTTCCTTTTGCCTTCCACATCTATCTTTAAAATGATTTTTGAAAGGGTAATAGCACATGAACATGAGGCTTCTTACTTCAGACATTTGCTATAAAAACATTAGCACCTCCATCCTGTCCACATCAATGTAAAACACTAAAGTTCACCACAAGATGAAGAGTGTCTTCATGCCAACACGTGAAATGTCCGTGTCCTTTAACCGGCATATTATTATTTATTAGATAAAAATACTAATAAGGAGAAAATACCTAGGCAAAAAAAATAGACAAGGGCAGTCAATCCTCGGCCACGTTTTCTGTTGGATATATGAAGGTTTTCTTTGCTGAGATTCTGTTTTTCAAATTACATAATTAATTTGCCTGCCTTCTCCCTCCCCTTCTCTAGTCCCTCCCTTCCTCCCCCTTCCCTTCCCCTCCCCTCTCTCCAGCTCAGAACACAGCTACCACAGCCTTGAGCAGACTCCGAGCAGAGGGCAGAGCCTGGGCACAGAACACACAGCTCTGACACCCGGGAACACAGGACAAAATATGCATTCCTGTTCACACGCTGAACATGTGATCACTTGTTTCCTTGGTACATACATCAGCCTCTCCTACAAGCATGTGTTATTTATTCGTGATTACTTCCTAACCCTATTTGAAATGGAAACAAGTATTTTCACCCTGCTTTATGTAAGCGCTGTTCACTACAAGGTTCAGACTTGTAGGGAGGATAGCTGTGGCCCCATGAGGTATGAGCTCTCTCTTGGAAACACAATTCATCTTCCTCTCTCTAAGGCTCCCTAGTAGATCCAGCACAAAGCAATGGATCCTTAGCATAAAATAGGTTGGGGAGAATTTTTCAGTGGTCAAAAAGCTACTAAGTTAGTGATGTTGAAGAAGAAAACTCCTGAGCCAATACCTCTGCTACCACTTTTCCTGAATGGGTTTTTGTTTTATTTTGTTTTGTTTTTCTTTTGGGTGGTTTTCTTGAAATACTGGTGCACCATCTTCAACCAGAGGGATTGGCAACTGACTCTGAAACAGAAAGCACACCGGACTTCATTCTGGGGCATCTCCATGGGTCCTGCAGTGGTGCCCAGCAAAGAACATTTCCGGAACTTACAGATGGGGGCAGATAAGGCTCCCACAGCAGTCAGACACACCACCCATTGCCACACACATTCTGGACTCTCTACTTTTTCATGCAGCTCTGAAAGAGGCAGGAGGACCCTGAGCCGCTGATGTTCCTGTAAGAAATACTATTCTGAAGGACAAAAGAAGGTTCAACAGACAGAGTGATGAGAACTCCACTATGAGCTCGTCCTGATGCCTCTCCTCCTCCTGTTCTCCTCAGCTGTGGAATGGGCACTGTGACCCCTCCCTGCCTGGGTCATTCATAGGGGTAAAGAGTAATGATAGGTGCAAAGTGCTTTGAAAAGTGATAGGTCCAGCTCCAGTGTGGGGTTATTATTACCTTCATTAATGTCAGAAAGTGCCAGAGCTGTTCATTGCTATTAGCAAAATCCAATTCCTTTTGTTTGAGTTTTGCCTGTAGAAAGCAATAAAGTGGAATAACTACCCATTAGTCAGTAGTCTACATACACCAGAACAGCTGAAGCACCAGATATTTTTTTTTCCAAAAGCAGAATGCTAAACTCGTGTTCTCTCAGGAGATGTGGGGGCGGGGGGGGAGGTATTACTGAGTCAAAATGGGGAGCAGATTGGAGAGATGCAGCTGGAGGTTGGAGGGGACGGTCTAAGAAGCATCTTTTTCCTTCCAAGAAAGAGCCCAATCTATATCTCAGAGAAGAGTCAGAACGGAGAGTGAGCTGGAATGGAGGTCCGCTATTGGTCAGCATTACTGGGTAGAAAACGTAATGCAGTGCATTCTCCTCTGCCACACAGTTCTGAATAATAGCAATTTGCCCACCAGCTAACCACCTCAGCACAAACCCTGGTGCACTCCTGCTGAGTCTCTGCAAGCTTACTTGTCTGCAAGTGCACAGTGTACAGAGAACATCTCCACAAAGCTCGGTGCCACTGTGCAATGCAAACAGTCCTCAGGTCCTGCTGTGACTTGGCACACCCCGCTGGACAGCTGGAGACCAAAGAAGAGAGGCCGCTGCCAGGAACACGTGACAAGGGATTTTCGAGCAATTTTCTGGACCCCAGCAGTCTTGCCAGCTTTACTATTTCATGGGCAGATAGTGCTCTGAGCTACATACAGATAGATTACGGTATACTCTCTATTTATACCTGATGTGAGACACAATATAACACTCCAACGCCTTCCCAATCCCATTTGTGAGCTGGAGCAAGAAAAAAAAAAATAGGGAGACAATTTGCCATAGCCTTGTGTTATGCCTAATATAATTTTGGAAATCAGCTATTGCCCCAAACAACATTTTATTACATGCATCAAAAAGATTTAGCTTGCTAAGGGTCACATAAGTGTACTCAGAATCTGCTTCAAAGCCAAGAGACACTAGAGAGAGATGGTTTATTATACAGCGCGGTCCTTCCCCCACCCCAAAGATTGCTTGCAATGAAGTACTACCAGGGATCATTAAAAAAAGATTGCTCATTTTATGTAGCTTGAATCTCTGAAACGGTAGTTAGCTGAATTCCAGTGGCAAGAATGTGTGGAAGACAATGCCAAGAGATAAACAAAAGTGAGTTAAATCAGGAAGACAGGCTCAGTAGCAATTAGTCTAATGTAATATCATTTTTAATGTAAAGAAGCTACATTTTCTAATTTCCCCTAAAAGCCCTAGGTGCTGAATGGGTTATAATAAATGCACACAATAAAAAAACAGGTACACTCATCTTCCAGAGCATCCTATTAACCAGAATGCTAGTGCTGCAAAATCCAGCACACAGTAAACAATGCTTTTCCTGTTAGAATAATGATGCATAGTTTATTCTTTTATACCATTTAGCACTTGGGGACCACATCCATTTACCAAAATAATACCAAATTAGTACTGTAAATATTGAAATCAGACCTTTCAGGCCAAGCAGTGGCCTAATTTTCTCTTCAATCTGCTCCTAATCTCAATTCATCAATAACACTACCTTATTATCGGACTTTGACAGCAAGCTAAGGCTTTTGATAAATGATACATCTCAGGCCAGATTTAAAATTTGAATCTCAAGTGCTAATTATCTGTACAGGCCTAGTTAATAACGAGATTTCTTGTTAAGTATCTGATCACAGCATGGGCATCATTTGTCAAGATCCTCAAGTCTACCTTAGAGACCGACTCTTTGAATCTCCCTTGCCTACCATATGTAAAACTGGGATCTTTGTTTCTATAATAACCTTTTATTAGGAAGCTGACATAATGATTAAGTTCGCTGTAGACACACACAATGAATTAGACAATTAGCCTGGCTGCTTTAAGCCACTCAGACTCCTAGCAAGACAAAATAATTAATATTGAATTTTAATTTGATGTGTTCCACATTTAAACCCCAATTTGCAAAGCACACCTGGAAAGCTGCTGCCTTTACCTTGTAGCCGGTGCTGATGGGATAAAGGCTCCTGCAGCTTGCGTGAGGAAGCACAGAAGGTACCCGGTGCACCACGCTCACTCCTCAGTGGAGCACAGAATTCTCTAGCATTAATGGGAAAGGTAATTACCTAGGTCTAACTTTATAGCCTTTTCTCTAATGAAACTATAATCTCCCAGGCCTACACACTTTAAGCATTTGCATGATTTTAATGATTTCGGTGCCATAACTGTTGGTATACCCCTTGAAACAAAACGCCTTAAACCCAAAGACGTTAATTCTAGTTTCCGTTATTGGCACAAAGTAAGGCTGAGTCAAAGTAGGGGTACATTATAAAAACAGCCAAGGACAGTGTTTATCTATGGCCCTCCAAAAAGATGAACCCCAAATAAGTGCATCTGATTCTTCCTTCCCCTCCTACCTCCAAGCTTAACCTATACTCCATGGACTCAATGGATAAAGTTTGACTTTGGTCCCACACCGAGTGGGTACAGGACTGTGGCACCTGGGCCCTAACAAAAAGCAATTGATTTTTGTCTCCTCACAGGAGCGTTTTGGGCAATGGGTGGAGCTGGAAATTCGAAGCCTTTTTCTTTTGTGTGTAAAGCTGGGGCTGGGAGAGAAGAGAGTGTTCTCTGTGTGTAACCCAGAACCAAGACTGAGATGCCCGTCCAAAGGGCATCGCCTGTCTTAAGACCTGTTAGAGCAACTTGTGTTGATACAGGAACAGAGTCATGTCTACTATTGTGAACTCCAAAAGCCCTTACTCAACCAGAGAAGCAACCTGCACACTCCTGAGTGGGTTGTCCAAGAGAGGAACAATGGATTCTCCTCTTCATAAAATGCTTTCCTCTGTCCTGTCTTGGCTCTCATCCTGGGCCCTCTCTACCTTGGCAGGAGGCTAGAGAGGGCCTAGCACCGGTAAGGTTACGTACAGCATGGAGCGAGAGAAAAGACGTCTTCACAGTTACAACGGTCCTCGGGTTTTCCAGATCTCTCTGTGCTAGGAAGGACTCTGACCTCCTCTCCCAGGGGGCATGATGAACCCGAGAGTATCACACTTTGATTTACCATCAATGCCAAAGAAAAGCCACTTTCCCACCATGCTCTACAAGACCCAGACAGCAACCAGGTCACAGTGAAGTGGTCTCTGAGCTAGAATTTGACTCCTTGATAAGAGAGATGAGGGGCAATTTGAATTGACATCTTGAGTATAGACTAAAGAATTGTTTCCACAGACGTCTCAAAAGCCCAGAGTTATTTCCTCACACTAAAAATGAAGTCTGGAACAAGGGTGAAATGACGATGACTTTGTGAATGGAAAAAGAGCAAATTCTTAGGGCTCTCAAATCTACAAAATTAGCAAGACTTCGGGTCTTTTTCATTTTCTCCTTTTGATTTTTGTCACTTCTTTTGTATGAAAACAATATATTCCTACTAGACACACCTTATTATAGAACAAGGTATGGGGCTGGAGAGATGGCTCGGTGGTTAAGAGCGCTTACTGAGCTTGTGGAGGACCAAGATTCAGTTCCCAGCACAACATGGTGGTTCACAACTATCTGCAACTCCAGTTCCAGAGGATCAGAATCCTTCTTCTGACCTCCACAGACACAAGGCACATATATACATGCAGACAGACATACATACATACACACACACACACACACACACACACACACACACACACACACAGTTTTCAAGAATTTTTACATAAATAAAATTAAGTATAACTCTCGGTTTTGCAAGTTACAAAATGCAGCCTTGGGTGAGTCAGGCAACCTCTCTGGGTCTTAATATCATCAAGAACAAAATTATAGTGACATGCTAGAATTGCTGTGGGAATTGCAATATGCTCTTGGGGTAGGGCTTACCAAGTTTTTAAGGATCATTTCCCTTTACTAACAGTACTGCTGGTTGCTGTGTGTCCAAGGACATTGTGGGTGGCCTTTCAGTGAGTGACAAATAGATGACTTCCTTTAGGGACTCTGACTACTGTACAGCTTAACGATCACAAGAACTTCATTTCTAGGATGACCAATAGACATTCAAAATAAATGTTTCTCTCTCCTAGACAGGGTTTGCAATCACAGCCACAGGTTCCAATACATAAAGTTGATAATTATTTTTTTAAATGACTAAAAGGAAATGTATAGTTTCAGTAGAGAGTGAAAGGGTGAATAGCAGGGAGCTGAGGAGATTATCCTGCGGGTCAAGTGTTTGCTGTGCAAGCGTGAGGACGTGAATTTGGATCCTTAGCACCCAAGTAAAAGATTAAGCACACATCTGTAACCCCAGCTCAGGAAAGGTGGAGGCATGAGTCAAAATGGCAAGCTGCAGATTCAGTGAGAGACCTTGTCTGAAAAACAAAGGGGGGAAAAAGGTCAACTCGAGAGCACCCAGCCCTAAATGGGATGTCTTTATCAAACCCCTCCCATGAGGCTCAGGGGGCTTTAAGGAAGAGAAGCCAAAATAGTTGTAAGAGACAGAGGTGGTGGACGACGCCAAGAAAACCGTCTTTAGGCACAACAGGACTGATACTCGTTTGAACTCAGACTGTAACAGCATGCACAGGGCTCGCGCAGGTTCAAACCAGACAGAACCGCAGCGTGGAGAAGGGAAGGGGGACACAAGTCCATTTGTACCTAAAGATGCTCACCAGTGAGATCTCTGCAATTGATACCTGCTGGGAAAGAACAATTGGTTTTCTCCTGGTTTTTGGAGTGACAATGGATGTCACTCCAATCACTCTCTAGGGCAGGCCCCCAGAGCCAGAGTGGCTGGTCAACACAAAACAGACTGTGGTATCTCAGAGTCATTTTGATTTGCATTTCCCTGATGATTAGGGATGTTGAGAAATTCCTTAAATGTCTTTCAGCCATTTGAGTTTCCTCTGTTGATAATTCTCTGTTTAGTTCTATAGCCCATTTCTTAATTGGTCTGTTGGGCATTTTGATGTCTAATTTCTTGAGTTCCTTATATATTCTGGATATCAGTCCTCTGTCAGATGTGGGGTTGGTGAAGACCTTTTCCCATTCTGTAGGCTGTCACTTTGCCTTGTTGACCGTATCCTTTGCTCTACAAAACTTCTCAGTTTCAAGAGGTCCCATTGATTGATTGTTTCTCTCAGTGTCTGTGCTACTGGTGTTATATTTAGGAAGTGATCTCCTATGCCAATGCGCTCAAGACTACTTCCTACTTTCTCTTCTATCAGGTTCAGAGTAGCTGGATTTATGTTGAGGGACAAATAGCCAAACGAATGGAAACACATGAACTATGAACCAATAGCTGAGGAGCCCCCAACTGGATCAGGCCCTCTGGATAAATGAGACAGTTGATTGGCTTGATCTGTTTGGGAGGCATCTAGGCAGTGGGACCGGGACCTGTCCTCAGTGCATGAGCTGGCTGTTTGGAACCTGGGGCTTATACAGGGACACTTGGCTCAGCCTGGGAGGAGGGGACTGGACCTGCCTGGACTGATTCTACCAGGCTGAACTCAATCCGCAGGGGAGTCTTTGCCCTGGAGGAGATGGGAATGGGGGGGGCAGGAGGGGGGAGAACAAGGGAATCCATGGCTGATATGTAAAATTAAATTAAATTATAAAATAATAAAAAAAAAACCAGACTGTGTCTTTTGTCTCGTTTTGTTTTGTTTTGTTTGGGTGTTTTCTGTCTTATTGGGGATTATGTTGGTGCTGTTCATTTGTTTGTTTTGATTTGTTGTTGTTTTCTTTTTTCTTTTTGTGAGAGAGAGAGAGAGAGAGAGAGAGAGAGAGAGAGAGAGAGAGAGAGAGAGAGAGAACTTGTAAGTAAATGATAGGGCACTTGCCTAGTATTCACAAGGCCCTGAGTTCAATCCCAAGGACCACCAAAAAAGAAAAAAAAAAATTATTGTTTCCGGAAAATCAATCCTATTTACTCTCAGTCACGTTGTTATCTTGGCTAAGGTGATGGTGGAGGAATGAGACGCTGCCTAGCTTCTGCAGGTTGTCTCGTACGAACAAACATTACAAATGAGTGTGAGCTGGTGTGACTGAAGAGGGGGAAATGAACCGTTCTTTATTACACACTTGCATAGTCTTGATTCAGGTCATTGTTTCTGCTAATCACATAAAATGTGATCATACTATTTAGTATATATAGTTACTGTGATCAAGCGATTTTGAACTAAAACTGACGTTGGCAGACCAGTTTCCATCTAATACCTAAACCTATTTCCAGACAGTCCCTCATCCCTACCTCCCCTGTGAACAGTAGACAGTGAGGGTGAAGGTGGATAGTAGAGGGAGCAGGAAGATTTCTCATCTGATACACTCCCTGGACAGCAGATAAGGGCCAACTCTGTGTCAGCTTCTAGAGGATGTGCCCAGTGCTTGCTCTGACTAGTGACAAAGGCAACATCTGGGCTCCTGGGAACGAGCAAGAGCAGCACCCATCACCCTGGGAGAGGGATGCGTACTGAATGATCTGTCATTGTTCTGCTACCCTCCCTGGACCCTGTTGCCAGCAGATGTAACTACAAGAGCTGATGCTCCAAACCAGAGCTTTCTAGGGAGCAAATCCTAGACTGATCCCACTCCCACCACCACTACCCTGATGCAGATATTCACAGCTATGGGAGGAATCTGACACATTTAGGAGAAACAGGAAAGATGGAAGGAGGCAACAGACGCCACAGAGTGGTTCTCTGATCTCTACACCATGGCACACCACACACCCACACATACACATCGCACACAGACACACAGAAGGAGAAAGGGGTAGCAACGACGCCAGATGATAATAATAAGTGTATTTATTAGGAACTGAAATTCACTTTTAAGCTCCTGTGGGTCGCTAGTCAGCGGAACTGCAACCTCACCCTTCCTGCTTCATCTGGGGCTACAGATGTCCGTCATTCCCAACCTCCACACCTGTGATAGATTCCCTCACCCCTAGCCACTCTCTGAACTTTCCCGGACCTGCAGGGACCAGAATCTTCGCCCCTGCAGAATCCAGATTTGTGATGATGAGAAGCATATAGTCCCCGAAAAGGGCCATCTGGAAAGTAAATGATGTCTACTACCAGCGCACAGTTCCCAAAGCAACTCGTTCTTCCTCCTGAGCACATAGCAGTGTGTAAGTCTTTAGATACAAGGGTGCACCAACCTAGAGCCCAGCCTCTCTCTCTCTCTCCCTCCCTCCTTTTAGTACATTTTCTGAGGAGGAATGCCAGACCCCTTTCTATGTAGTAACCCCATCTCCATGCCTTCTTAGCTGAAGTATTTGTGTCCCCACCGTGAATATTGGTTGCTTACTTAAGCTTGGGGCAATATTGTGTCTGGAGAACCAAGACGACCCTGAACTCCTCCTGATCCTCCTGCTTCGACCTCAAATACAGGGATTATAAACAATTACAAACATGCCTGAGATCATGCCTCCTGCAAACTGTGCACGTACTCTACAGTCTAAGCTGCAGCTCCTCCTCATTTTAGAACCAGGCTTCTTGAGCTCTGGCTTACAACCCCGTGTGGAGTGGAGTAGCTGATACAGGGGGTCATGAAAAATTTGGCAACAGTAAAGGGTCTCTGAATGACCAGCGCCCAAAAATTCAAAGCCAAATGCATAAAGATTTGAGGTGTGTCTAGCATCATTCACACATGTTGCCATGTACAACTTCACTGCAGCCTTGGTTCTGAACCCTCGGCACACACACACTTTGTACTGTACATGCTGTCACAGCAAGCATTGCCTGAAACACTTCAGCTCAGCTTCAAGACTGTGGCCTGTTATGAATCACAGTGTTCTTATTATACATACAGATAGTTTTATTCTCATATAGTGATATATGTATGGTTTTATAAAAGCAAAGATTTCTAATAGTTCCTTACCATCATTCCTCAGCATGTAGCTATCAAATTGAGTTTATCTTTGGGTTGTATTTTGTTAAAAGATGGTATTTAAGAGTTGCTAACTTGAGTTTCATGAAAAAAATATCGTGGATTTTGGCTTAGAATGGGACAAAATTTCCAACACCTTCTAAACTGGTCCTACATATACTTCTGCCACCCTGTACTGAATATTTATTCAAAATAGCTTGCTAGGCATTGACAACTATAGAATCAGAATATTGATCCTTTCTGGAAAATGTTGAAGACGTTTATATACTCTACAGCATCAAATACTCAGCCAAAACTGATTTTTTTCATATTAAAAATAAACAAATACATTCATTTTTTTAGTTTGCAAATTTGCTTTTGTCTTTTAATAAGTGGTGACATTGTAAGTATACTAAAGAATTGTTTAAATTCTTTATGATATATTATGCATAAATTATTTATGTACTATTTCATGTATCTGCAGACCCATCCAAAGAGGGGTCACAGGGAGAAGCAGTTCAGGATGCCCTGACCTAGAGGATGTACTCACTCACCTACAGCATCACTCTCTCATGGGAAACTGAATTGTGCCTTCAACAGTCCATTCCAAGGCTATCTGACCACTATCCTTGGGGTGGTCAGTGTCTAGTACAACTGTGAATCCCAGGGTCATGGGTCCTCTCCACACTTTGTTCCCTAGAAAGTGTGTCTCACAATCTCTGATGTGATGGAACATAGGATCCTATTTCCAGTGGATCCAGTGTAAGCCTTCAAATAGTGGAGCTAGCTGAGGTTCTCAAGGCAAGAAAAGCAAATCCATGAACCCATGCCCAGAATCTGTGTCTGTTTCTGCTGAACAAATCATTGGTTCCTAGTAGAAGAAATATAACATAGTCAACTTCTCATCAAATCGTTTACTGGTCTTCAAATGGTGCCATATTAGCCATTCAGTCAAGGGTTCCACATACAACAGTACCAAATGTGTCCTTTCAGTTATACATTTAGGGGCCAGAAAGATGACCACCAAAATGTTCACAGACCCCAATTTACCCACCATGTCAAGGATTCCACTCATTTTCTACCTGGCCAAAATGTGCCTCCGCTGTAATAGGATAGTAGCAATGAAGCTCATGGTCCTCAAGTATCAATGTTAACCAGCCTGTGTACAATTCTTCAGTATGTTTCAGTGCTCAGTGCTCAGTAACCTGATACTCAAACAGCAGTGGAGTGCTTTAAGAAAAACTAGAAGAGTCGCCACTGTGTGCACCTGCCGAGTATGGCAGGCTTCTTCCTGCAGGGAACCAAACCTTTCCTTCAGACCCGGATCTGGCTCAGGTATAGAAAATGGAAACAAGACGTGGCTCTCTGATAGGGAAGCCTCCCCCAGCTGTTGATCCTCCTTGTTAGATTGAACAGTGACTCCCCCACCCATCCAATCCATGTCCGTTCCGAGCTTCAGAAAGTAATATTATTTGGAAAAAGGGTCTCTGTAAGTATAATCAAGTTGAGTTCAAAGTGAACCGGGTCCTAGTCCAATGACGGCTATCCTCTTAAGGACAATTGCACACAGACACATACAGGAGAATGGCACATGAAAAGGAAGACATACAGAGAAAACACCACGTGAGAACAGAGGTGAATAACTGAGTGATACCAAGGAGCACGAAAGACTCCTGGAAACTGGGGGAGAGCCATGGAACAGGCATCAGAGCCAACTGCTTGATTTTGGACTTCAGGCCTCACAAAACAGTAACAGTACATTTCTGCTCTTTTAAGACTCCCAGCCTACAGTGCTTCATTATAGGAGACCTTCAACCAATGCGTCATCCCTCCTGGGTTTCCTTCCATAGAGAAAATTAAGCAGTGTCTTGTTACTGTCCGTCATGCTAACCACCCATAATGGTAGATGCTCTCCCCTCTCCCCTCTCCCCTCTCCCCTCTCCCTCTCCCCTCTCCCCTCCATCCCTGCACTCATAAGAACCGTCAGGTATACTTGGGCTCTGAAGGCCAAGTGCTGCCGCCAGTCCTCCACAGATCACTGTCTAGGACTCTGATGTCAATGTACCTAGTTCTGTGGCTACCTTCAGATGAGAGCCATCTTCTGATTCCACAGAGATATCAGTGTCTCTTCCACTGGTGGAGTCTATGTGGCCTTGGTCGATAGTGTATCCGTGGAAGCTCCTGAAGGGTATAACTATATGGTAAGTTCTCTGCCCCAACCTGTTGACGCACGTGGGCTTTAAACCCCTCTCTCCTATCCCTGCCTTCTGACTCGACCCCAATATCACTTACTGTCGCTAAGCACGTTTCCCCCTTTCCAGTAGTCTAGAAGTGAGTTTGCACAACTTCCGGACTCTCTGGAAGAGGTGAAATTATACATGGCCTTGGCTCAGGAACCTCAGAAGCCAGGCCTGTGGTTCCTGCACATGATGATAAACAGTGGCACATCTTACAACTAATTGAGAGCCAAGTCCCTTTGTTCTTCCCGTCATTCCGTCATGTCCCGGGTGGTCTTACATTGAGACCTAATGCAAATGGTGACCAGAACCCGAGAATAGATAGATCACAGTGGGATTAAACATGATTTAAGGAAGATTTAAGATTTAAATCAGCTGGGGTGGGGGGGAGTCAGGCCAGTCAGAACAGAACAATTAGGGCACAAGAAGAAGCTTCCACCTCCAGAGGGTGCGGGATCACTCCAGGAACTTTGGAGTCATGTTTAGCTCCTGGAGCTGAAATAGTTCTGGTTTGAACTTCTGATCTGAGTGTCCTAGTGAGTCTTGGAATAGAAGACACTTTCAAACTAACAGAGGATGAGGAAGGGATTGTCTGTGAGGATTTGATGAATGTGAAAAATTTTAGATCCCTCTCTAGATATTGTGATCCAGGCAGAGTAAAGCAAATCCCAGGGTACTGTAGTTAGAGAAGGTCCATTACAGTTCTGAGAAATGATATTACAGGAGAGGAAACAAATCAGGAAAGGACAGGATGCTCTGGAGCAGCAAGTAGCAGGTGTCTAGGCCACTGTATGGGCTTCTTCTCTGAGGGCTCAGAGTGCCAAGAGCAGGAGACAAGAAGGTCTGTGTCTGTTGAATCCAAACTCTGGAACATGCCCTGAAAAGGTGCCTTAATTGGGAGTTACAGTGAGAGAATAACTCAAGGTATTCAACTAATTAGTGTGTAGGCTGAGAAGGAAGAGAACAGAACCAGCAGGGCATTGAAAGACTTGGAGAAAATTGAGGCTCTATGGAGCTAAAAGTTCCCTTGAGATGGAATTTAGGGTGTGGGGAAGTGGGATTAGCAGGTCTGGGCTATGGAAGTCCACAGAGAATGGTTTTCCAGGGATGGGTAACTGAACAGGACCAGAGATTCTGGGAGACGGAGCAGTGCTAGTGTGGTGGGCAGAAAAGCATCCCCTCACATCCCTGGTACCTGTGAATAGTACACTATGTGTCAACAAAAACAAGTTGAGAGTTGAGATGAAGAACTGCTCCTGGCTGGCAGAAGAGGGCCCTAAACGCTAGTGTGTGTATCTTCTTAGAGGGAGGCTGGAGCGGGGGGTGCACACTCAGAAGAGAGACCACATGCCCACCATGGCACAGGGCAATGGTGCAGCCACAAGCAAGGTAGCTTAAGGATGCTGGCAGCCACCGGCAGCTAGAAGAGAAAGGAAACAACTTCTTCCTAGAGCCCCTGGAGGGAGCACTACCCTGAGGACCACCTTGATTTTAGCCAACTGATGTTGACTCCCAACTTTCTGGCCTTCAGAATGGTGAAAGAAGTTTCTGTTGATATAAACTACTGTGCTTGTGATCTCATTTAGAGCAGGCTGGTTAAGAAGGAGTGAGATAGCTCAGATAACAGGCCCCCAGGGAGGAACAGGAAGGGTGACTGGAAGGAGCCAGAGCTGCATATGGAAGAAGAGTCATTGTCTAGAAATGACCAAGACTGCTCAAAGTGAATATATACTCCTGGCTATATACTCCTGGCTTCAGGAGTATATAGAAAGATCCCTGTCCCCTAAGGTCACAGCTAGACACTTGAGTTGATCTTTAAGTGTCAGGAATGAGCTAGTGTGGAAATACATTTCCTGCCATTCTTCCACTTCAATTCTTTAAGCTATCATTGTAATTTTAATTCAATTTAAGATATAGAAATGTTGTATTTTGAACTGGGTCTGATTGAATCCTTCCACTCAAAACACATTTTACCTGGAATTGGGGTGGGGGGAGAGGTTTGAATTGTGCCCCACCTCCTCCACAACTCCCTGTGATTTGTGCCAGGCAATGCAGGACACATCACATCACAAATATACTTCTGACTGTGCACATGTATTCATATAAATGGGTGCTCTAGCCCAGTCAACAACAGGAATATACCTGGAAGTCATTCTGTCACCAGAACACTTGAAATGAACTATATGCAGAAGTGACAATAAGCCATGCCCATCCATCCTCAATAAATATATCCCCCAACTCCACATCTCCTTGCCAGAATCTAACGGCCATTTCCACACCACCTTATTCAAGAACAGGTGTGATTAAAATTTAAAAAAAGAAAGTGAGAGTGTAAAAAATAACGCCACATCCCTTAGCAGTTTAAAAAAAAAAAAAACTGCTGTCAGGCTGGAGAGATGGCTCAGCAGTTAAGAACACTGGCTGCTCTTTCAGAGGATCCAGGTACAATTCTCAGCACTGATGTGGTAGCTTATAAGAGTCTGTGGCTCCAGGTCCAGGGGATCTGGTACCCTCTTCTGGTCTCTGTGGGCACTGCATGAACACAGTGCACTGACAGAAATTCAGACCAACGCTAATACACATAAAATAATATCTTGAAGCCAGGTGGTGGTGGCGCACGCCTTTAATCCCAGCACTAAGGAGGCAAAGCCAGGTGGATCTCTGCGAGTTTGAGGCCAGCCTGGTCTACAAAGTGAGTTCCAGGAAAGGCGCAAAGCTACACAGAGAAACCCTGTCTTGAAAAACATAATAATAATAATAATAATAATAATAATAATAATAATAATATCTTGAAAATCAAATCAAAACTGCAACCATGTCACAACATTGCTGAGTTTTACTTGGCTTCACAGTAAATATGCCTCAAATGTGCTCAAAGGTGGCACCTTCTTGACAAGAGTCATTTGCAGAAATCTATATCATTGGGCTCCAAGGTCTGACCTACTTTAACAGCCACTGAAACATTTCTGCTTAGTCAAGTCCATCTCCACAAATTCCATGGGACTTTCACCTTCATTTGCTCTCCTCAAACTTGACAGTGTTGAATATACTGATGTAAGTGGGTCCTTGAAGTGCAGCCTACAGATGTCTGTGATTGTCAAGGTCTTGTCACCACGATGGCACTGGTAATGTGATCTGATGTACATTGTCCTCCCGAGTTCATTTTGCATTGTTATTTAAAGTTGGTTATGTCATAAAAAATAGGAAATGAGTGAGCACCAGCTTTTACTTTGCATGGAGTTCTCCAAATGGTCAAAGATTGTCAATAGAGATGAAATGCCACTGTACAGGAATGAAGCCTGTGCAAGCCAGAGGTGGTGCAGACAATAGGGACAGACCAGAAAGACTTCCACATCACCTAACTCTGTCGGCTTTGTTTTTCTGTACTATCCAGGGACAGTCAACACACGCCTGTGACACGGTCCTCTAGTGCTAGGAGAGCAGAAGGCAGAAGTTCTGCGTTGTGGTGCAGGTCCATGTTGGCGTGGGTTGGGTAGCATCCGTATCATGGGAACAGACATGTGTTTCGGTTATTTATATGTCCCCATCTTCTGCCTCACAGTAAATTAAAATACTCTGGTTCCGAGTAAGGAAAATGGTAAAATTGTAGCACATGACCTTCCTTAAAGCAACTCAACCAATCCCAGGACCTTACCCTGGAGACTAGAAATATCAATCATCACTATCCTCCATTGATCATTATGATGTGCCCAGAACTGTGGGCAAACCACAGAATCGGAAAGGAGAGATTTCTTGTGCTAGCATTCCCTAAGACCTGTCCTTGGCCAGAAGTCTGACTGGCTTCTTTTAGACAACATCCCTAAGATAGCAGACTCCTATTCCTGCTCTGAGACTAAGAAATACAATCAATCCAGTTAGTAGTTGGAGCAGTAATTAATCTCCCAGAGACTAAAAGACACAGCATTAAATCTGTGTTCAGGTTACAGAGCAAGTCATGTGGAAAAGTTCAATGTCCTTACCTTTACACTTATTTTTGAGCTGTCCTGATACATCAAAAGATTTAATTAATTTTGATCTCTTATTAACTAAAGAGGAAAAAGGAAGACAAAACAGGACTATGAAGTCCCAATCCAATTCCATTATCCCTGTTATCTGTGTCCTGTGAGAGCATTAGAAGGACTGCCTCTGTAGAATGGAAGCCCACTTAAAGTGTTACTAGAAACTGCAAATCTGAGAAAGCAAGCCTAGGTTGGAAGCTTTGGGGACTGACTCACTAATGTCCATTCTTGTTAATCAGAGATGGTCATTGTGGTGGTTTAAAATAAAATGGCCCCCAAAGGGAGTGACACTATTAGGAGATGTAGCTTTGTTGGATTGAGTGTGGCCTTGTTGGAGGAAGTGTGTCACTGTAGAGGCAGGTTTTGAGGTCTCATATATGCTCAAGCCATACACAGTGTCTCAGTTCACTTCCTGTTGCCTGTGGGTAAGATGTAGGACTCTCAGCTACTTCTCCAGCACCACGTCTGCCTTCATGCCACCATATCACACCATGATGGTACTGGACTAAATCTCTGAAAATGTAAACCACCCCAATTAAATGGTTTTCTTTTATAAGAGTTGCTGTGGTCATGGTGTCTCTTCATAGCAATAGAAACCCCAACTAAGACAGTCATGTATGTAGAAAGAGAGATCATACATTTGACTTGTGACCCAGGAAAAAGACCTACTCTCACTGGGCATTTGACACACAGTCTGCCACTTCTCATAAGGAAGTTGTATATGCCCATCATTTTACATATAGGGAAACTGAGACCTAGAAATTTTAAGTACTGTGCCCAAAGTCCCAAGGCTGGTCAATGATGAAACCAGAATTCAAATCCAGCTCTACCTGCCTGCAGTGCCCTAAATAAACTGACATCTTCCTAAAGGGCCCCCCAGCATCCCCATCAGTCCAACTCAGTCTAAAGCACATATCTCACCCTCTATATCTGGTCTTGAGCTTTCTTCCTTCTCACGAATAAAGCCCTTTGCCCCACAAGCAAGGTAAGATTTTAATCTTCATCATCCAGACAGACTATCTTTTAGTTAATAAAGAAACAAATGTCTTTTTTTAATTTTTATCAATTTGAGAATTTCATATATGTATACAATGAAATATGATCATATCTAGCCCTCTTCCCCCTCCAGATAGCCTGTATTTCCTCCATCACACTCCCATTCCCAACTTCATGTCTACTTTTGTCTGTTGGTTGGTTTTGATATCGCACTAAATGCAGTTGGTGCTGCCCGTTTGCACGCAAGTATGGGGCCGTCCTCTGGGGAAGGAGAAACCTCTCTCAGGGAAGAGTGATCCCTTCCCAGCAGCTGTCAACCGCCAATCACTCTTCAGTAAGGCATGAGGTCTGACAGTCACCGCCCCCAACTGCTAGGCTGTTGGCTGGTTTGCTCTGTGCCAAGAACCCCAGCCGCAGGGAGACGCATGAGTGCAATAGGCTAGAAAAGCTGACCTTTCACAGCCTTGCTTCCCCATCCTTCAGCTCTTCCATTCTTTCTGCCTCCTCTTCCACAGTGGTCCCTGAGCCCTGGGAGGAGGGCTGAATACAGATGCCCCGCCTAGGGCTGAGTGTTGTGGCTCTTATCCCAACACTCTGACCGGCTCTGCATCTCTCCATTAATCAATGTGCCCATCACAGAGAGAAACTTCTCCGGCCCAGGTTGAGAGCAGCCAAGTTCTACAGACATAAATAGAAATGTTCAGAAGGCAATTTGACAGAATAAGCATTTAGAAAAACAATAGCAATGGGTTGTATCTAGCCTCGGGTCTATAACCTCCCTAGCCAGGCTTTTGACCAAAAGTATCAGGCATGAAGCCGGGCGGTGGTGGCGCACGCCTTTAATCCCAGCACTCGGGAGGCAGAGGCAGGCGGATCACTGTGAGTTCGAGGCCAGCCTGGGCTACCGAGTGAGTCCCAGGAAAGGCGCAAAGCTACACAGAGAAACCCTGTCTCGGGAAAAAAAAGTATCAGGCATGAAATTCCCTCCCGTGGAGCAGGACTCAAATCCAATCCTAGCAGTTAAACTACTATAACACCAGTGGGCACATCTTGCATGGCAAATTGGAATTGTGGCGTGCAGGGTCTATCACTGGGTAAGATCATTATTTTCTCCCCCAGTAGTAACCTGCACAGTACCTTCTGACACTATAAAAGCTACCCATCAGGGAGGAAGGGTCCTTGGTTTGAGACTGCTTTTTACTATGTCATGCAGTGAAAGTGTATAGTGTCTTCAGCAATAAGGTCTTACCACGTAGGTATGGTGAGTAACCACAGACAATGGCAATTGCCTGTGTAGTTTTGGAGCTCTATGGGGTCTCCCCGACCAACAACTCATAGAGAGGTATCCTGTGCCTTGTACTACACTTTCATAATAAGCCATGTCTTCTTGGAGAGATAGTGTCCACCCATGCAATTTTCGCCTTGGAGTTCTTTTTTTTTTTTTTTTAAGTTATATTTTAAAATTAGCTTACTAACTAGTGGGTTTCCATCAGGCTCATGTGTTCATCCTTTGTTTTGGTTAGCCCACCCACTTTTCCCTCCTCTTCCCCATCCTCCCACTCCCATCTCCACTTAATCCTTTAACATCCCCCCCCCTATATTTTCCCATCTCCTTTCTTTTCACACGTGTTCTACCACCCCTCCAATTATTTTTTTAAGTTGGGTTGTGAAACAGTAGACTTCCATATGTTTTTTCATACCCACTTCCTAGGGCTAGTCCTCCCCTTTGCCTGCTGTGGGATGTCCTTCTGTATGCTGTGAATATGTGTGGCTACCACTGGATATTAAATAAAGCTGTTTTGGCCTATGGCAAGAAAGCTTACAGCCAGGTGGGAAATCCCAGCAGAGATACAGAGAGCAGAAGGGTGGAATTGAGAGAGATGCCAGCCCACCACCAAAGGAACAACAAGATGCCAGCAGACTGGTAACGCCACGACCACATGGCAACATATAGATTAATAGGAATGGGTTAATTTAAAATGAAGGAGCTAGCTAACAAGAAGCTGAAGCCATAGGCCATACAGTTTGTAATTAATATTAATCCTCTGAGTGATTATTTTATAAGTGGCTGTGGGACCATGGGTAGAAGAGATTCATCCAGACTGCTGGGCAAGGCAAGACTGGAGAAATTTCCGTCTACATTTGCCTTTGAATTTCTCTCATATTTCCACACCCTTCACTGCTTAATTAAGTTTTTTCACCCCCAGGACTTTACTCTCTACTTTTGATTTTCCTGTGATCTATTACCACCACCACCCCTTAACATGCTCCACCACCTAAAGGCCCCTTTCTCATTCCCTGGCTTCCACTTGTGTGCCAGGTTAAACATACAAAACAAATCATTTAAATCTAAGCTATGCATATGAAATCAATCACACAGCATTTGTCTTCGTGGGCCCTGGTTATCTCACTCAGTATTATTTTTTCTAGTTCCATAAATTTACTTGCAAATTTTATGATTTCATTTTTTCTACACAACTGGGTAATACTCCATTGTGTGTATGCAACATATGTTTCTAACCATGCATCTGCTGGTGGACATCTAGATTGATTTTATTTCCTAAATATTGTAAACAGAACAGCAGTGAACATGGATGTGCAAGTGTCTCTGTAGCAAGACTAAAAGTCCACAGCCAGGACATATGGCAGTTCTAGTTGTAATTTTTTGAGAACTCTCAAGACTGATTTCCAAAGTGGCTGTCTTAGTCAGGGTTTCCATTGCTGTGAAGAGACACCATGACCACAGCAGCTCTTATAAAGGAAGACATTTCACTGAGATGGAGGCTAAGAGCATAGTGGTGTGCAGGCAGACATGGTGCTTGAAAATTCTACGTCTTGATGTGCAGGCAACAGGAAGTGAACTGAGACACTGGGTTGAGCATATATGAGACCTCAAAGCCAGCCTCCACCGTGACACACTTCCTCCAACAAGGCCACACCCACTCCAACAAAGCCACACCTCCTAAGAGTGTCATTCTCTTTGGGGGCCATTTTCCTTCAAACCACCACAGTGGCTGCACTAGTTTACAGCAGTGTATCAGATTCCCCTTTCAAACACCCACCCCAGCAACTGTTGCCATGTGTGTGCCTGATGATGGCCATTCTGAGTGGGGTGGGATAGAATCTTAGAGTACCTTTAATTTGCATTTCCCTGATGGCTAAGAATGCTGAGCACTGTTTTGAAGGGTTTCCTAGCCATTTGCATTCTTTCTACAATTTTTCTGTTCAGTTCCATAGCCCTTTTAAAAAAAATTGTTTTCTTTTCTTTTCTTTTCTTTTTTTTTTTGTTCGTTTTTGTTTTGTTTTGTTTTTTGAGTCAGGGTTCCTCTGTGTAACTGTCCTGGCTGTCCTGGAACTTGCTTTGTAGACAGGCCAGCCTTGAACTCAATGAGATCCACCTGCCTCTGCCTCCCAAGTGCTGGGATTAAAGGTGTGCACCACTACCACCTGACTGTTTTATTTTCTTAACTTTTAGATGTTTTAATTCTATATTTAATCTAGACATAAGCCCTCTGTCAGATAGGTAGGCAGCAAGGCTTTGCTCTCATTCTGTGGGCTATTCACTCACTTCACAGTTTCCTTTGCTATAGAGTTCTTATTTTCCTAAGATCCCATTGTGGATTGTGGGTCTTCCTGCCCTGCTGGTTTCTTACTCAGAAGTCCTTTCCTGTACCTGTAAGTTGAAGCATGATCCCTACTTTTTCCTTTAGCAATTTCAGGATATTTGGTCTTGTATTGAAGTCCTTGACCCATTTGGAGTTTTGTTTTGTGCTCTGTGAGCAACAAGATCGCAGTGCAGTTTGACGAAGATGTTTTGCTGTTGTTGTTGTTGTTGTTGTTGTTGTTGTTGTTTGGTTCTTAGAGACAGGACTTCTCTGTGTAGCCCTGTCTGTCCTGAAACTTGCTCTATAGACCAGGCTGGCCTTGAACTCACAGAGGCCCTCCTGCCTCTGCCTCCTGAGTGCTGGCATTAAAGGTGTGCACGGCCACCACCCAGCTGAAGATGCTTTTTACAAGTGTTTATTTTGAGCATCTTTGTCAAAAACCAGATAAATGTAGTTGCATGGGCTTATATCCGGGTCCTCAAGTCTGTTCCATTGATCTGCATCTCTCTTTTTGTGCCAGGATCATGCTGTTTTTCATTGCTATTCCTCTGTGGTATAATTTGAAATCAAGTATGGTGATACCTCCCACAGTATTGTCTTTCTTCAAGATTGTTTTAATCTATCTTTGGTCTTTTATGCTTCCATAAACATTTTTACATTTTTTTCTGTTTGTTAAGAATTATATTGGAATTCAGATTGTGATAGCATTGAACCTGCAGTTTGGTTTTGTAGGATGGTCATTTTCACAGTATAAACTCTCCCAATGCATGAACATGTCTCTCCATCTTCTAGTGTTTTCCCCAATTTCCTTCTACAATGTCTTAAAGGGTTTTTTTTATAGGGGTTTTTCATTTCCTTGGTTGGACTTATTCCCAGCAATTGGGACAGGGGTAGCTTTTGTAAATGTGATTGTTTCCCTGACTTCTTTTTAGGTCTGTTTTTTATTAATACATGGAAAAGGCTTCTGATTTTCATGTGTTAACTTTTAATCTTCCACTTGCTGAAATCATCATCAGCTCTAAGAGATTTTTTGGTGGAGTTTTGGGGGTCTTTTATATAGAAAATGATACCGTCTACAAAGAGGGATACTTTAATTTCTTATTCCCTTATTTTTATCCCTTTCACTTCTTGTCATATTGCTGACATTTCTCATCCTTCTCTTGTCATATTGCTGTATGATTTCAAGATTTCAAATGCTATCTTGAATGGAAATGTAGTGGACACCCTTGCCTTATCACTTTCTGATCTTAGTGGGAAACTGTTGAGTTTTTTCTCTGTTTGGCATGATGTTGGCTCTCGGTTTGTCCTTTCTGCCCTTTATCATGCTGTGGTGTGTTTCCTCCATTTTCAGCCTCTCTATACCTTCTATCATGAAGACATGTTAGATTTTTTTCAAAGACTTTGCCTATGTACTTCACACTTCACACTCATATGTGCCCTTCTCCATAAGTAAAGTAACAGATGTGTGGTGGTTTGAAAGAAAATGACCCCCCCAAAGGAGTGACACTGTGAGGAGGTGCGGCTTTGCTGGAGTGGATGTAGCCTTGTTGGAGGAAGTGTGTCACCATGGAGGTGGGTTTTGAGGTCTCATATATGCTCAAGCCACATCCAGTGTTCAGTTCACTTCTTGTGCCTGCAAAATGCAGAACTCTCAGCTCCTTCTCCAGCACCATGTCTGCCTGCATGCCACCATGTCCAGCCATGATGATAATGGACTAAACCTCTGAAACTGTAAGCCACTACTATTGGAGAAATTATTTTGGCCACTCCACGTAGTAAAAAGGATATTTATTTAATGGCATAACTCACCAATTAAGTGAAAGGTAGGTCGCAGGGTCTGGGGAAGGTGTATCGCAGTCCAGCGGTGTTCTCTGGAGCTCTGCTCAGTCCACCTCCAATGTTCAGCGTCCCAGCACAGAGAGAGCGCTGGCCCATCCAGCTCTCGGGTCTCCCGGCGCCTCCCCTGGCCCCGCCTCGTAGGCGTGACAGTTGCCAGAGTCTCAATGGGGGTTGGAACTTCCAGATCCAAGCTGGAATGGCTACCCACTACACACTACAATTAAATGTTTTCTTTTATAAGAGTTGTTGTGGTCACGGTGTCTCTTCACAGCAATAGAAGACCTGAGTAAGACACAAGGCAAAACTGAAAGGCACTTAGAACAGTGACTTACAGATGTCAGTTCATAGACCTAAACCGATCCATCTTGCATTAGGGTTGAATAGAGAAGAGATTTATAGGCCTGCTACCCAAAGATTTTGATGTGATGTTTATAAAGTGAGTAATTGGAGTTAATTGTGTGGGGTTTTTTTGGGACAGGGTTTCTGTGTGTAACTATACTAGATGCTCTGGAACTCACTTTGTAGAGCAGGCTGGCCTCAAACTAACAGAGATCTACCTGCTTCTGCCTCCCTAGTGCTGGGATTAAAAGCATGCACCACCACACCTAGCTAGAGATACATATTTTAAAGCAACCTTATGATCCTGATACATCAGCACCAGGCTAGCATCATTGTTATCAAAGATTATGACAAAGCATCCCTTGAGGGCAGAGTAGCACAGTGGATAAGGACTTGGAATTTGAAATTACTCTTGATTTTGAACCAGTAACATGCTGCATGACTTCGGCAAACTTACTCCTTGACCACCAAAAGAACTTAGTAATGCCACAGTAATGAAACATGGACAAAATCATGATTCTGAAGTCCCTGGAATACGAAAAAGAGCTAAGTAGGCAGTAGGTATATAGCTAGTGTGTGTGTGTGTGTGTGTGTGAGAGAGAGAGAGAGAGAGAGAGAGAGAGAGAGAGAGAGAGAGAGAGAGAGAGAGAGAGAGAGAGAGAGATTTATAACAGGATGGCAGCTGTAAAAGCTTCAATATCAAAAAAAAATCATAGAGAGTATTGCCTCCCAACCATGAATCTCTCGTCATAGGTTAACCTGTTTGGGGTATGGTTTAGCTACTGCTACTACGACTGGAAATCTACAGCAGAGGGCAGTATTTGACCCATCAGCTATTTTTAATCTAACCAGTCTGGGCTTTCCTCCTCCCTCCCAATAGTCCTGTAGTCTGGTCTGTGGCTGACTATGCTCAAGAGATAGACCCAGATAAAGCAGTCAGCATCCTCTGAGTGAAAAGCACAGCCACCCTCCAGGTTGGCCACCTTCTGGAAAAAGCCTTCTTCAGCTCACCGTGACCCCACACAGTTCTAAAACAAAACCCCGAAGATGCACTGTATCCTGCAGTAGCAAATACCCAGCTGAGATTTAATACTTTTGTGAAAATAAGCAAATACCTCCATCTCGCTTTCGTCTTTAAGCAATGGTAACAGTCTAAGTACAGCAAAGAATTGTTTTAAATTAAACTTCCTTATGATTTACAATCAGTAAATGTTTGACTTGTATACCTATTTTATATACCTAAATCCCCGGGGTCAAGTAAAAATCTCTTGTGGGAGAAGAGCAGTCGTGAGTGGGAAAGGTTTAAGGAGCCCTGCTGCAGAACAGAGCTCAGCCAGACACCTGCTATATAAATAAAGATTTATTGAAACACAGCAGTACCCAGTTACTTAAGGACTCTGCTACAGCTACTTTTGTTCCGCTGCAGCAGCAGAGTTGAACAGTTGGAGCAGACATTGCCTGGGGTCCACAAACCAGAAGGTTTACTGTTTGAACCCCAAGGGGATGTCTGTCAGTCCCTACCTGGAACCAAACTGCCTGTAAGGAGCTATATGACCGTGAACAAATCATTTCGTTTCTGTGGACTGTAGATCGGAATAACCACACAATCTCTGGTATGGATGGGGTTGCTGGTGAGGACTGTGGCCTCCCTCACAACAGCAGCACTCACATCACCTGGGGGACTAGTTTAGAGGTGAATTTTTCTCCTCTCACACACCTACTGAACGAGAACTTCTGGGTCAGGGCTCCCGTCTGCGCAATACACTCCCAGGTGGTTCCGACAAGGGGAAGGTCCAAGAGCTAAATGGCTAAGCGCCAGAAAATTCTGTTACTCTCGCCTGGCATTGGAATCTAATCTCTGCCTCTGGGGGACTCAGGCTAAAAATTATCCGTATGATCTTGAGTTCTTCAGCAAGAACAATGAATGCATTTGACGCTCTTGTGCCCACCTAGTAGCCAGCGCGCTTGAGATGGGGTGCGGTGGATGGACCCTTCCACGGGAGCGGAGGAGGAGGCAGGCCACAAGATGGCCTCCGCTATGCGTTCCTTCTTTTTCTCTCTGCTTCTGCCCCACCTTGGGGTTGACTCTGCCTCCCTCCTGCCTAATTCTTTTCCCCGCTAGAAAAAACGGCTTCTCTCCTTCCAGCTGCTGAGGAGAGGAGAATGGACTAAACTCTGCGTCGCATCATGGAGATGGCTGTTTAATCTGAGATGAGTGTTACATTACTCATTGCTCCGAGCCCTTTGATCCACCACCATTTGCTTCTTTTATCCTCACGGAGAGCATGCATTAGCGCTCCGAAGGCCTCCCTGTCTTCTTGTCCTTCTGATGCTGTCAGAGATTATTTACTTGAGAAAGCAGATGGATATCTTGTTTAATGTCAAAATAATTACTATTTGGTTGGCCTGATAGTTTATTTACGCTTTCGATATTTTTATGTTTACATCAAAAGAACATGGCTAAAATGATATTTTGGTCTGTTAAAATAAACAGGATATGACAACCTTTTTTTAAACCTAATTTTTCTATTTGATGAATTGGTTTAGTAAAATGGCTAGAAGATAGCTCAACCAAGTGGGAATGGTCACTGGAATGAAGTCTCCAGATGTATGCTTTTATTTGTATAAAAGCTGGAAAGAGAGTATAAACAATGCTGTAGATGGGGGAGGAGACATGATGCAGAGCTAAACATAGATTTTTAGCACAGTTTCAAATACCAAGTTTGCTCTTAGTCTGATTTTCCTCTGAGCCTCAGTTTCCTATCAACAAAGCGAAGTGGATGACGTGAGTCCTTCAGGAGTTTATTTACACACATGTGCGGGCATATGCAAATGTGCTCAGCATTGGCTATTAGATAAGGCCAAGTTTTAAAAGAGTTCTACAGTTACCAACAGGAAGAGGAAAGAATATGATTTTTGTGAGGAAATTAAAAGCTCAGAATAAAACTTCACAAACCACTGTCTCTCAGTCTCTATGGCCCAGTGGCCACCTTGTCTCCATTTCTGATTCTAGAAGCCGTGTTCTGAAGCTACATGGATATCCTTGTCGCTCAGCTAACTCTACCTAGAAGAGGTGTTTCAAAGTATGTTTTGGGCTCTCAGGATAGCTCACTCAGTAAAATGCTTGTGTCCCAAGCATGAGGAACTGAGTTTAATTCCCAGAACCCACAATAAGTAGATAGATAGATAGATAGATAGATAGATAGATAGATAGATAGATAGATAGATAGATGAAAATAGAATATGGTAATGAAGATAGATGATAGATAGATAGATAGATAGATAGATAGATAGATAGATAGATAGATAGATAGATAGATAGACAGACAACTCCCAGACATGGTAGCATAATTTGTAATCCAGTGCTGGGAAGAAGGAGACAAGCTGTTTCCTGGGTATTCCTGGCCAAACAGGCTAGCCTGATTGGTGAGCTCCAGACTGGTAAGAGACACTTCCTCAAAGAAGGAAATCAACCTCTGGCCCCCACATGCATGCACACACATAGACTGCCTGCCCCAGACACAACACACACACACACACACACACACACACACACACACACACACACACACCTCTGAAAAGTAAAGTTTACAAGGAGATGATGTGCCCACTGTTTGTCTTTTCAGGGATTTACTATAAAATGGCATTTAGGAGTCTCTCTAGCCACGAGCTTTTGGTCATTTTCATTTAACAACATTTATTTCAGCTCTTGAGCTCCCTACAGAAACTCAACAGGGGAAAAGCTCTCTTGGCAGTTACCACCAACTGAGCTACTGAGAAAGAGCCACTGGGATGAGACTGCTGCTCTCCACTGGCAGCTTGCCTGTTATTTTGACTTTACTCTTGTGTTACATCGCTTCTTATTCTCTGTATGGCTACAGCGTTCTAACAAAGTAAGTATATATTATTAGATGCAAATGCTAGAGACGAAATTGTTTCGAGTTGCTTTTCAGCAACTCCACTTAGCTAGTTGGTGAAATAAAAGTATTGGGCCAAGCCCCGAGGTTCAATTTCTCAAGGTCCAGTCCTTTTCTCAAGCTAACTATAGCTTGTGATAAGGGAAGCCAAATCTATAGCAATTTAGATACAAGAGAAATAGACCAAAAGAAAATGTACTAAATATTACCATAGCAAGTGAGGATTTTTTTAATTCCCTGCATTTCTTATCCATATGCACTTTTCCACAGTGCTGCCAACGGAGCTAGCAGGCTAGATTTTCCCTTGAGCAACTTTTGTTTTGAGACAGAATCTCACTATGTAGTCCTGACTGACCTGAAACTCACTATATGGACCAGGCTGACCTTGAACTCACTGAGATCCACCCACCTCTGTCTCCTGTACACTGTGATTAAAGGCATGCACCACTACATTCACCTCAAATAACTTTTCTATATAAAATCCTTTATAACAGCTAATATCTGTAATTCTCCAACCCTATCAAAACTTGGGCTTCTGGAAAAGCATTTTATTTTGTAATATATCCACTTGAGCACAGAATTGAAAGTAATTCCCTACTTATACAAACTCCTCTATGCCTGTACAGAATTTGCCTTCTGCTAATAGATCTTATTCCATTTAGGTATTCCTCTGTCTGCAAGGTATCATGACATCTCTCCATCTAATCTTAACAGCTAATCTATGAAGCTACTGTTCACTCCTTCATCCAGAACACTGACAATTGCCTGATGTTTCCATAGGGTTCTCTTAGTTCCCAACTCAGCTTAGAGGGAGATCTCTCTGATGAACCAAAAAACGATTTTGTAGAATTGTCTATTCTTCCACTTATTTCTTCACTTATATCATGTTTCTCAGGAATAAAATACGTAGAAAACCTGAAGTTGTGTTGCATAACAAAAGCCTAATCTGTTGCCCTGGTTTACCCCAACCATGCACTTATGTCTTTGTAGTGAGCCCAGACTCCAAGAAATGTACCTCTAATCCAAGCCCATAGGTCAAGATTAGAAGAGGAAAAAATAATATCCGTGTTTTCTTTTATGTTAAAAAGTAAAAAATAAAGACCTTCAAGGACAACAGAAGGAAGAGGTGAGCTGCTACAGAGCTGCTGAACAGGAAGAGATGGGGAAACACAGTGTCTGAAATGTTTGCACATCTCTGCAATCCCTCCAAGAAGAATTTGTGGAAATGTTGAAAAATGCAGAAGGAAATTTCTATCGAGCATAGGATCGATTCAAAGAAGACAAGGACCCAAGTTCTGAATTACAAAGAGCTTGTTTTCTGTTATCTGCCTCCTTAGCTTCATAAGCATGCTGGTTCATGATAAATTATTATTATTGTGGAGCAGATGGATGAATCTCAATCATGATACTATAATGGAAGATTAAACATTTTCTTAACTTCTATTCATCAAATTAAGTCTTTCTACTCACAACAAAGGACGAGGCATCAATGTTATCATTAGGGATTTTAAAATACAACTTTAGCGTGAAGCATAGGACATGATTAATGTAGCCACAGAAGTAAATACTAAACATTAGTGTAGGCTAGAATCACCTTTTCTGCTCCCCTGTCTTGTGGATTCTTGGTCCTTGATAAATTGTCTCAGTGAGAAATAACCATCAGAATCATTTGATCTTCTTATTTTTATTTCACCCTTTTTGGCTAGTTTTTCCATTTTTAGCTACATCTTTACTTCCTAAAAGTGTGGGGTTTTTTTTCCCTAAGGAAAGGAAGGAAAATAGAAAAGGGAATATCTGTTCAACCTCCAACAAGATGACAGCTTTCTTACTCAGTTGGGCTTTGTGTCACACTGAACAGATTTGGACAGAGTATAAAAAAACCTGTGATTCTCATTCCTCTTGTCTACGTTTCCCCAACATGCAAGATTGTCCAGAACCACTCCAGTTCACAAACATGCCTCATATTTATAGTATCTGAGGTGATTTCACAGTCTCTCTCCAGAATGCATTGTCAACACTTATCATCATTACTGTCTTAAACAACTGGTAGCAAGAGGAGGGGGAACTATGCTATAGAATAAAGAGAACTACCCTCGGAGTCACTGGGCGCACTTGACCTTAAGATCCAAGGTCAAGCCCCTGATCTTCTACTTTATGGACCAGAGCACATCCTGTTTAGTCTCTTTTTAAATTCTTTCACTCATAGCATTTATTACCCTCTCTGACCAAACACAGGTTAAACCTTTTGCGTATAACATCTCAGTTCACTTACTAGGAAACGCTTTTCTACCCCATAAGTCTCATACACACTGTTGCTATTCTTGATAATTTATGAAAAGTAGATTATAGCAAACTGTGAAGGCTTCAAGAAAAATTGCAGTATTTAACAGGCCTCACCAATTGTTCAATAAAATAAAAGTAAATATTTGAAAACAGGATTCAGTATGGTAGCTCACACCTATAATATCAACACTTAAGGAACAGAACAGTGGGTCTCTGTGAGTTCGAAACCTGCTTGCTCTGCATAGAAAGTTTCAAGCTAGTGGGGCCAAGTTCAGGCTCTGTATGTAGCTAGTCCCTGTCTCAAAAGAGAAAGGAAGAAAAGAAAAAGAAAGGAAGGAAGGAAGGAAGGAAGGAAGGAAGGAAGGAAGGAAGGAAGGAAGGAAGGAGAGAAGGGGGAGGGGGAGGAAGAAGAAGGGAGAGAGGAAGAGAGGAGAGACAAAGCGCTGAAGTAGAAGCTCAGTGGTTAGGAGCACTTTCTGCTCTTGCAGAAGACCCAGGTTAGGTACTGAGTACCCACATAGGGTAACTCACAACTGCTGTGACTCCAGCTCTCCAGGGTATCTAATGCCTTCTTCTGACCTCTGCAGGTATCCACATACATGTGGTATATACATTCACATAAGCCCACACATATACACTTTAAAAATAGACTCAAAACATTTTTTAAAGTCTACATTGTTCTTTATTTTATTTAATACAAATAGATGTGCTATGCTGAATTCGAAGAGATGCCATGAGGGGATCATGAGCCAGCCAACACAGAGGTCACTATACTGTTGAAAGTCCTGCTCAGTGTCTCACTCAAACCAAGCTTGGAAAATGCCCACCATTCACAGTATGATGCCAATACCTCCATAGTGTGGCTCTCATCATTGAGTTACCATTCAAGGTCACATACTCAGTGGTGCCATATAAGAAATATCAAACTTATTCAACATGCAGCTGTCTACCCAGCCTGGGGAGCCTCCAGACCACCTTCCTTAAGACTGAGACCTCCTGTGTTCTATTCTTGCCCTTCTGTACACAGAATAGCCAGCTCATTTTTGCCTCCAAAATGTAGCATTTCTTTACCCACTAAACTACATTGTAAACCCTGGGACACACCATTTCTGGGGGGCCTGTGAGCATATATTAAACAATATTGTCCAATCACTTGGAAGCAATGCCCTCCATCTTTTTTTTTTAAGTGTTAAGAGTAAGTATCACCAATCTAAGCAATGCTTTGAGTATCAACAGATTTTTGTCTCCTTTCAAGAAAATTCCACTGATCATAGTGGCACAAATGTTATGGTAGTAGCCAACCGCTAATTGATTGGATTTAAGGCACTGAGTTCAATGAGATGGAATGTACACTTGACTGATACAGGGGCCATGAACCTGAGACTCAGTAGGCCATACATAGGCCTATGGGAAAACCTGCTACCATTATTCTGCTAAAGAAAAAACAATTACTTCTAATAACATATTGTTACACTCATAGATCAGTGCCTCATTTATCCCACATCAGAGAACCTTCTGGCAGTAGATAGGAACTAACACAGTGACACACAACTGGACAATGTGCAGGAACTGAGGGACTTTGGAACACCCAGTCCTACCCGGGCTGCCTTCATCAAACCCCTCCACTCAAGGCTCTGGGATCTATGTGGAGAAGGAAGTGGAAAGAGCATAAGAACCAGACCCAAGGAAGTAGCCCCTTCCAGACCCAACGGGATTGGCGCACATACGAACCCACAGACACAGCATGCACAAAGCCTAAGAAGGTTCAAGCCAGATGGGGTCCCAGCACTGAGAGGGAAAGGGGACACAGGGTCCTACTCCTGACAAGAAACTATTGATACCCACTGGCCAAGAGAAAATCTGTTTTCCCCAATGGAGTGTCACGGAGTGTATCAGCCACACTTGAGAACAGGCCCCATGCCGACCCTAGTTATCTTCCATTTGCTTCCGACCCAGATGCACTGTCTTCCCTTTGCCCATCTCGTCACTTGAGGAGGTGCTTCTGTAGAATGCTGAACTTTGGTTCTCTTGCTAGCTGCTTGCTGGCTGGGTCTGACCGATTTATGATTCCCACAAAGATCCCCTAGTAATTCTCCCTATCTTCCTTACTCCAGAGGTACTTCCCCCAACAGTGGCTGTCTCTTCCATGTCACATCTCCTGTGTCCAGTGCTCCCTCCTGGATGACATTTCAATGGCCCTTATAAGACTGTGTCTCCTCCTGTGAGAACAAGATGACACAGTCTCCTGCTGTCGCTGGGGAATGGGTAGCTCCACGTCTTCAGTGGTTTCCCTAATCTCCATCCTCCTTTCTATAAGTAGTCTTTTCATTTAAAAAACGTTTTGAATCATCTAAAAGAATTCTGCTTCCTACTGTGACCCTCCAGCACCACTTCAGAACCTTCTTCTCTTCTCTGATGTATCTTACCACACCCAGAAACTTTGGCAACCCAGAAAGCCCCCAAATCTTTCTGACCCTAGCTCCTCCCTTCCCTGCCTATTTCCACACTGACATAATGTATGCCTTCCACCTAGGATCTTGTATTATGAAAACTCATGTCTAAATTAACTAATAACTTAAATTTTGTCAAGATTTATTCTTCATGCCAGGTGGTGGTGGTGCACGCCTTTAATCCCAGCACTTGGGAGGCAGAGACAGGCAGATCTCCATGAGTTCAAGGCCAGCCAGGTCTACAGAGTTCCAAGACAGCCAAAGATATACAGAGAAACCCTATCTTGAAAAAGAGGGAGAGAGAGAGAGAGAGAGAGAGAGAGAGAGAGAGAGAGAGAGAGAGAGAAGAAGAAGAAGAAGAAGAAGAAGAAGAAGAAGAAGAAGAAGAAGAAGAAGAAGAAAGAAGAAAGAAAAAAAAAAAAAAAAAGAAGAAGAAGAAGAAGAAGAAGAAGAAGAAAAGGAAGGATGAAAGGAGGGAGGGAAGGAAGGAAGGAAGGAAGGAAGGAAGGAAGGAAGGAAGGAAGGAAGGAAAAAGATTCATTCTTCATGGGGGAAGCTATATGGCATAATAATGTAAGCTTCTGACATTACAAAAAGCATTTCAACTAAAAAATAAAGACTGTATTTTGGGTAGACAGGCTTGTAGAGCACAGAGCCAATAAAGAGGATGTCAGATAGTGTGGAGGTCTGGTCTTGAATACATGATGAAATTCGACTCTGTGTTAGAAAAACAGAGAGCAAGCTCCCTCAAGACAGACACTTGGCCTTGTTCTTGGTTCTATCCTCAGCACCTAACACATAATAGGAATTCTATAAACTTCTTTAGGAAGGAAATGAATGAGTTATCATGGCTGCAGAGTACTTGGTCCTTTGTTTCTCTGCCTTCTCACCACACCACACGTGATTTTTGTGACATGTAGTGTTTTTATTGTCAGTCAACACAAAACCCACACATTTGGCTCTTAGAATTGTGGTTGTGACCCGGGTGAGCAATTTGAGAGCTTTGTAGATCCCACTGGGTCTTAGCACCCTCAATGACAGACTGCCAGAGCCAGAGACTGTCAACATCTATGACTAAAACAATATTCAAAAGGCTTTCACTCCATTATTTATTTAGTGGGTGTTCTTGCTTTGTTTGGTTTTATCTAGTTGACTGTTATGATAAACTATGTGTTTGGTTTTGGCATGACTACAGTATTTTGAGACAGCATATGTTCCTTAGATATTTCTAACTTTTGTTGACATTAAACACTTTATAGGAGTTGCCTGAGGCATCCTGCCCAAGTACCAGTTTTCCTTCAGAAAAGTTTACTAAAACTGGCATAAGATACATAGGAAAGTATCTGCATTTAAATCAGATTTTTAGAAAGTAGACATAAAGATGCCTCACTGGCAGAATTAATATCATGGACCAGGAATAATAATCATGAAAAATCAAGAGGCAAAGTTTGTTACACAACCATTGTACAAATACTGCTGACTCAAGGCAAAAACAGCTCTAAACTGAGCTCTGCAGGCTGAACTGCAATCTCTGAAGGGACATACCAAACTTGAGAAATTATGGAGACCTAGAATAGGATAGCTCTATTATATTACCAGTTTCATCAAAAGTAAGAAAAATCCTCCAGCATCTTTACCTTGAACCAATAATCCATTCTTTAACAGTGGAAATATTGACATGAAATTCAGTGCTGGTACAGATTGAGTGAAGAAAGTCTTATCTCAGAAGACACATGGTGGAACTAAAAGAAAAAAGGTCAGATCACCATAATTACTTTTTGAGCCAGAAATAATTTGCCATGACAAACTGACCTAATGTACTGCACATGGATAGCTGTGGCTTTATCTTAACCTTTCAAGCAATGCCCATTAAGGTAGACAACAAACATAAATGTAATCTCAGCCAAAGATAGCTCTTGGCATCCTAATTTAAGGATTTATCTCAGAAGCTATGACAAATTGTGGCCAGATTAAATTGAGCATAAGATTATAAATTGAAGAAAATACCATTCTTTCACTACAGATCTGACAGTATTTTTAGGGGAGGGAGTTATCTTTCTTGGGAAATATTCTACCTCGGTTTAGATACAGAAGAAACAGATTCAGTAAGTATTCTGTTTTCTCTGTGTTTTCTGAATCATTAAAGTTAATGAAGCCAAGTTAGACATCTTCTGGCCATTCAGCTATGATAAGTGATGTCATATGTCAGCTTGAGAAAGACACATAAGGAACCACATGATGTGTTGAAATGGTATAGACTCTATCAGCATGTGTCCTTGAGTCACTTGGTAACTCATCCTGGACATTTAGCGAGAGTAAGAAATAAATATTAGTCTCTAGAACTTTGTAATTGATTTGTCATGGATGCATTGTCTTAGCTATCCTGCCACATACAGACTAAAGTATTACATTCTGAAAAGCCTGAGTATTCACAGAATTGATGTGCACAAAGAATTTGGTCCTTGTTCTGAGAAAGGGAAAGAAAGATGAGGAGTAATATGGGCAGAAAATGGAAGTCACAGATGGAATCCCTGCAGGTCTTACATGGTACGCTGCCCGTCTGCTCAAAATTCCATAAACTCAATGTAAATAGATTATAGAGAAGCAGCTGCACTCTGCACTAGTATACGACACCACACACTTGTTCTCAGGAGCAGAGTCTGCACTGGGAAGACACACAACCCCCGGGAAAGTCTATGAGATCTTCAGCCCATGACTGGGGGACTGGAGAGTCTTCTGTGCTCATCTCAGGCTCAAAGCAGCCCAAGCTTTCTTAATGTGTCTGGGTCATGAGAACACCCTTTGAATTGTGGGGAAACTTTTTTCCATGTCAGATCATTTACTTTCCTTTGGTTCTATAGAAGTCAAACCAACCAAAGCAATGACAGTATCCTAAAGCCTCGGGTTTGCAGAGTTAGAAGGAGGAAGAAAGCTACCTCCATCACCCTCAGCACCCCTTTCTAATAATCCCATAAGATGGTTTTTGATCTCTGCTAGGACATGTCTAGTGGCAAAGAATTCACTCTTGAACAAAGCAGTATGCTTCCTTCCCTAGCTGGCTTTAGCAATCTAAAGGTCTCCCTGACTGTGAGCTGAAGTCTTTCATGCAGTAACTCTGAGCCTTAGTCCCTCTCCAGATATTTGAGAGCAGAAGCAATCATGTCCTCCTACTCCTCCTCCAGTAGGTTATTTTTGGAACAGCCATACCCATATCCTCCTCACCAAGCCCGGGTAAGGTCTGTCCCCTTTTCCTCTACTAATTACTCTGCCCTTCATAAATAGATTAGATGGCAGAGAGGAGGAATAAAAGGGAATGCAGATCATGTTAATATCATGTTAATATCAACTGAAGACCTAATTAAGCAAGATTTCTTGTCTGCTCATTACCTCCTCATGAATCTCACCTCCAGGGACCCATTAAGTGGGTAAGAGCCAGGGCTGCCTTTTGAATAGATCAAGTAAGGGCCGCCCTCATGTTCTAACAGATGAGTATCCAGACAGGGCTTCTGCCTTAAAGCCTAAGCCCAACACAGAACATTATCCATTGCATTCTCTTTGGACAATGGAGGTTTGCCTGGTGCATCATCTCAGGAATGATTATGAAACAGCATTCTCTAGCTGCAGCTTACTCGACAAGAGAAAACCATCCATTCTCATTTGCTAACATCACCCCAAAGAGCTCAAAAACCAATGCTGGCATCCCCAGCCCTATATATTTGGATGATACTGAAATGAGAAACTATTTTTTAACTCACACCTTTCTGACTTTGTATGTATTATTCTCTTATATCTTACTGAGATCACACATTCTTTTGATTTTTGATTCCAAACCCTGACTGGGATGGAAGAAATCTAAGAAACAGACTTCCAGCTGCATCTTCCCCTACCACCTCTAAGAATTAGATTTTGGATCAGACTGAGGTCCTCCTTCTTCCTCATGCAGGTAAACTCTAAAAGTTTAGCCCACCAGACCTCCAGAGGTGATCTCACAAATATGAATTGTGTAATACATACAGCTGAGGCTCAAGCTAAAAGCCAGATTGTATATTTCCAGTTTTCTTTTTGAAACCATCTTTTTTTATTAGATTCTTTGAGTTGGGGTTGGAGAGTGATTAATTTTAAGTGATTAAGACTACAGGCTGTTCCTCCAGCTAGGTTTGATCCCTAGCATGGCAGCTCACAACCACCAGAAACTCCAGTTCCAGGCGATTTGATGCCCTCTTCTGGCCTCCCTGGGCTCCAGGCAGGCACACAGCACATGAACACCCATACACATAAATAGTAAGCAGAATTTTTAAATTGGAGGGGTGGGATTTCATGCAATGTATTTTGAACATATACCCACCCCCAATATTTCTGATTCTTAAAGGTGTTTAAAGCTTGTCATGGTGGTGTGTGTCTGTAATACCAACACTTGGGAAGTGGAAGCCAGGGGGTCAAGAGTTCAAGGTCAGCCTCAACTATACAGTAAGTAGAAGGCACCCTGCGTACACGAAACCCTGTGTCAAAAGTAAATTAACCAAGAAAGAAAGAAACACTGGAGAGCTGGCTCAGTGGTTAAGAACTCCGGTTACTCTCAGAGAGAATCTGGACTTGACCATCACTACAGGCTGTGCTTCCAGAGGATGTAGGTTTGATTCCCAGCATGGCAGCTCACAACCATCCGTAACTACAGCCCAAGGGGAATCCTACACCCTCTTCTGGCTTCTTCAGGCACTGCATATACACAGTGCACGGACATACATGCAGGCAAAATACCCACCCACATATAATAAAAATAAATTAAAGAGAACTCTCAACAACAAAGTTATGATATAATAATAATAATAATAAATTGCAGTGCCTAACTTTTTAATGCTAGTCAACCCTTGTCTTAGTAGAATAAACTTGATGAAATATTTTTAGAAAAAAAGACATTTAATTTGAAGAAGATTAAATAAACAAAATACCAAGCACAGAAGAAGTTCACAGTCGGTGCGTTTTAGTGACAAAGCAGTCATTATGTACAGCACAGAGGTAAATATCGACCAGCATATAAAATGGAGCAATGGGGTCAGGAATACATTTAAACAGCCCCAATGTAAAGCTCCAGCTGGCACCTAGTTATTTGAGCTTTGTAAGCTTTTACTTCCTCATCACTGGAATGGAGACACCCAACTCTGTCCCCATATCTCCCAGTGCCCTCCTTTCTTAGGTTTTTTTTTTTTTTTTTTTTTTTTTTTTGGGTTTTTCGAGACAGGGTTTCTCTGTGTAGCTTTGTGCCTTTCCTGGAACTCACTTGGTAGCCCAGACTGGCCTGGAACTCACAGAGATCCGCCTGGCTCTGCCTCCCGAGTGCTGGGATTAAAGGCGTGCGCCACCACCGCCCGGCCCTCCCTTTCTTAGTAAGGATCACATGACATAAAAATACATGACTAGGACAGTGCTTGGGACCAAATCCGGGGTGACCAGAGTTGGCTCTTCCTTTACCCTACCACTTCAGCTTCCTTTCCGTCCTGGTCCAGGAGATGGACACAGGTGGCTTGACTGATGACAGCAGATAGATTGACCCACTGGGGGTACTGGATAATCTCCTGCAGGCATGCCAGGGGCTGGGCCTTACCATGACAGAGTTCTTGGGGTGCAGCTGTACCAACAACCTGGGGTACACGTTCACATTTAGGGAAGGGAGATCCATGATTTTTCTTTCACCCAAATAGCCTAAATAAAAGGAAACCAAATACATACATAGAAGCTGGGAGGTTTATACATCTACATCTGTTTGCCTTTTTAGCCAACGAAATGCAGTACCCTTTCCAAAGAGAAAGCAAAATGATAAAAATAGCCAGTGGTGGCGAGAGACGCAGCAGCCAGCTCAGAGTGGCCCAACACAATGCAAGCTGCAATGGGAAGTGCACAGTCTGTGCGTACAGAAACCAGCCCGTGGACAGGTGAGGGGGAAGCACGTCAACGCTGTCTTTACTTTCCACTCCCCCAGCAAAAGGGAAGATGATTGTAAACATAGAAGGCCAGAATGCCCTGCCGCCTACATATCGCCAGTAACAGCAAAGCCTTAACTCAGGGGGCAGGCTGCCATCTACTGGGCCACTAACATCCCTGGATGCTTTGTTAGCCTTTGGAGGACTCTCCTGAAGATCCTGCTGTGTCTTGGAGCTGCTTTGTTTAGCCACAGCAACCGATAAGGGAAAGAGAAGCCAAACTAGCACAGTCCTGAAACTTAAAAGCCACAGCATGAATTAATCATATGACGCCCAGCAAAACATCTACACTTTCAGCTTCAGAAACCTCACAAATTCAAAGGAGAAAGAAGCCATTCTCTAGGACTTTGCTCTGTTGTTGTTTTCTAAGGACAGAGTGTTTTAATAGTCAGTAAGTGCCACTAATTGCTCCCTGGACAGCCCTAATCTAGCCATTTCCTCTCTGCCTTTTACTCCATAAATCCTTAGACTGATATATTGGCCAGCACTCCTCAAGAGTACCCCTTGGATTCGATTGGTTTACATTCGATTGGCTACAGATAGTTGCCATGCACCCCACTCTGAAAGGCCTGTTTTTATTAAAGCTATTATGAGTGCATAAAAGCATTCTATATTTAGGCTTATGTTGGTAACACCAAAATTAACCACAAACCTTTCATTTTCTTTTCCTTTTTTTTTTTTTTTGTTTTTTTGTTTTTTTGTTTTTCTTCAATACCTTAAACACACCATCTGTCCTTAATACCAGTCTGCCATTTCTGACTCCAACTAGGTCCACATGTTTGGAAGAATCACTGCACATTTTGGCTCATGTGTTTTGTTTTGTTTTGTTTTGTTTTTGTTTTTGTTTTGTTTTGTTTTTCCCTGCTTATGAAACAGAAAGAAGATGCCTGTCACACAGCAAAGCTGTAAGAAAGGCCCTGTTCTCTAAGTGCACAGCTCACAGCTCTTCTGTGATAATCCCGGCTGCTTAGAGTCCTCCCCCTCCATCTGTGAGGTGGAGACCTTCACCCTAAAGAAGAGAGTAGGTATTATCGTATGATTGACAGTAGAATCGGCGCATAAAGCAGAACTCGGACTCAAAATTCCCAGTCTGGGCAATGTTATCTTTGCTTCCTCCAGTTGCTGGTCCTAAGCAGGAGAAGAACTCATGAAAGGAAATGCTCTCAGGAAGAACAAAGCTATCTGCAAATTCTGTGGGGAACAAGCACTCTCCATGAAATGTTAACCTGGAAAAACTGCCCTCCTGCAAACACATAAAATTCTAAAATGCACATACAATATTTGCCTATGTTACCATAGACAGGCAAGTGTAGACGAGTAGATGATAGATGAATGGATAGATAGATCGATAGATAGATAGATAGATAGATAGATAGATAGATAGATAGATAGACAGATAGATAGACAGATATTTCTCTGTTTAAGAACACTGCCAGATAGCTACAAGACATATTGTGTTGGTTCTTTCCATTTCAGACTCTACCCTGCATGTTTGCAGATTGCTTAATTACTTCATTGGGCTTTGGAACTCATACATTACCGATACATGATCATCCAAGTCATTACCTGCACATTTTCCCATTAAGAATAATTATGGCTTTTACCACCACTGCCCACATACTTATGTCCTGCAGGCCTGGGCACACTGAAGTAATCATCTACTGAAAATGATCTTGATGGGCAAGCACTGTATGCACAATCAGCAGTTTGCAGGGCAGGTGGGGAGATTTCCATCTTCTCCATTATTGAGTGGCTCAAAAAATCACATCCCCATTATTTTATCACAGGGCCATGCAGGACCCTGAAGTAGTTTATCCTCCCCTGAAAAGCGAGTTAGTGCTAAGTGTGGAGACAAGACCCATGGGATGCTGGGTTGCTTCTGCCTCTCAGTGAATCACCTTTCCAAGCACGTACACATCTCCCATTTCCTGGCTCAATTTCATTGTCTACAAAATGGGATTTATAAGCTGCTTTAAAAACCTCCGATCATCAAATGAGAGACGAAACAGTCTTATAGACGCAGCATAGCTTTTTATACTGAGTGATTGCCCAGGTTCTGGGATCCCTGCTCCTCTACTTTATCAACTGCAAGCCTTATGTGCTATCACCTCTCAGAGCCTCAGTTTCCACATTGGTAAAGAGAGGCTGGTGGTAGCTCATGCTCTTTAGCCACTCAATGAGAAGACACTTAGAAGACATCTTGCCAGTGCCTGGTGTAGGTAAGCATCCAGTCAACACTGGCCATTGTTATTATCAGGAGTTCAGGAACAGTTTTCAACAGGGCACAGGACTCCAAATTAAAAGCATTCACTGTCTGCCAGATAATATTCGAAGAACACTGTGAAGGGCCACATGCTATGTTAATCACATGAGCAGTTCAATTTCAAAGGTAAGAAAGAGACCGGCTAGCAGATGATTAAAAAAAAAAAAAAAAAAAAAAAAAAAAAAAAAGTTGGATGGTCCTGAGAAAAAGCTACTTTAGCCGGGTGGTGACGAACGCCTTTAATCCCAGCACTCAGGAGGCAGAGCCAGGTGGATCTCTGTGAGTTCGAGGCCAGCCTGGGCTACCAAGTGAGTCCCAGGAAAGGCGCAAAGCTACACAGAGAAACCCTGTCTCGAGAAAAAAAAAAAAAAAAAAGCTACTTAAATAACTAGTTGGTGAGTGACCTGCATCTGGCTGCTCAAAGAGTTACTCAATTACTCAAGCAGGAGGGGGAAAAACTTTCTTGTTTCATTTTTAATACAGATAAAATGTATTCATTGTTAAATTGTTTACATTTTAAATAAGCAGCAAAAGGCTTCCAAAAGTTGTTAAAATTTCCCACTTCTACCTAGAAATAAGTGTGAACATTTGTTGGAAATCACTGTTATTTCTCACCCAGGGACCCTCCATATAGAACACATAAGGTATTTTCCTGCCTCTATTTTTCTATATTCAGCTCTTTCACATAGCTATATACAAGAAACATTTTTCTATGTAATTTAAAATTCTCAAATTCCTTAATGTCTAAATTAAGGTCATTTATTTATATTATTTTATTTATATTGTTTTATTTACATATTTACAGACCTCTGTTGGTACTTACTTAGATTTGTTCTGAAATGGTTGTCATGAATATCCACATAGCTAAACTTCTAGAACTGGGTTTGCTAAATCAATGCGATCATACTCCTCACCCCACCCTTAGAAACAGTTGACTTTAAAATCCTGTTTTTCCCTACTGGTTCGTGCCTGTGGATATATCCTCATCTTACCAGGGATGTGGAGTCCCCACTGGACTCATATGTGTGTGTGTCTTCGGGGACAGACTGTCTTCAAAGCAGATTCTGCTGGCACTATTCAGTGATGCTCCAAGTAGCAAATGACCAAGGGCTCTGATCACTACGTCTCCCAGGGCCCCGGCAGACTAAACATGTCATGTTTATAACCTCCTTGACTGAGCTTCCCACAGCTGAGGCCAGTGTGGGTTTGAGGTGTCCTAGCCAATCGCTGAATATGATTATCTAAGTGTCCAGGTTTCTTGATTTTTCAAGACAACACTTGGCGTGGCTGGTTTGAGTAGATGTGTGTTCAGCACTGACTAGGAAGTCATCTGAAGGTAAGTGCCTGTGTACTCTATGGAGGGTCTCTAGGAGGATATGCAAGCTGAAGCGGATACAGGCACACCTCTGCCAGGAGAGCAGAGGTCATCACGGAAGCCTGGCTCTTCTCCCTCTTTCCCTGCACAGTTGCCGTTTGTCACATGTGCAGTTTCATTTCTTGCCTCATTCCAAGGGCAAGCTCTTAAACAAAAGAGATTGCCCCCCAAATCCGCAGTTCACGTAGCTGTTTTCTCGTGAGCAGCAGCTGGATGAGTGAAAGAAGCAACAGCAAAGCAATCTAATGCTTTTACAGAAAGAGGGACAGTCTGGTAGTCAAGTTTGCAGACTTGGGAGCAGACTGTGAAGGTCCATAAAACATTTATTGCTAGCTGTATGATCCTGGACAATTCTAAGCCACCCTGTAGACCAGTTTCCTCATCTACGGAACTAGCAAGAATTCTTACTTCACAGTTAACCGGAGGAAATGAGTGAATACATTAACGTCTTGGAACAATAATCGGCACATAGCACATATTACTGTAGATTGGCTACTGTTGTTGATGCTGTTATTCACTGAGTTTTATGCTAATAATGACAAAGAGCCCTCCCTATAAGTTGTATCTTTTGATACAATGTTAAAGGAGCCTATTTACAGCAAGTGTCCACTTGATTTGATGATGTCATTTACTACCATGCAAACAGCTAGCAGGGCCAGAGTTTGGGAAGTTATCCCCTCGGTTAGAAGGGACTCCAAATTGAGGACTGATACAGCCTTTATAAGAGAGTAAGAGTAACCCTTCAAACTGTGTTGCGTCAATGTAGTCTGTGAATAAGTTTGTCAAGACATTCTATTCTATTCAAACAGCTTGGTTTGACATTAATTCATCTGGGTGTGTGTGTGTGTGTGTGTGTGTGTGTGTGTGTGTGTGAGAGAGAGAGAGAGAGGAGAGAGAGAGGAGGGAGGGAGGGAGGGAGGGAGGGAGGGAGGGAGGGAGAGAGAGATGTTTCTCTTTTTTGAGGTTAAACAATTTGTAAAACAAAGGTTGTGGTACCTACTTCCTTTGTCTGCCTCTTAGACAATTCTCTTTGAGAAGCACCTGTGTGAGAATCCACATCTGCCTGAGGAAGCCATTCATAAGACAGACAGGCATTAGAGACTTCTGAAAACATTCTGATCCTACCTACTGTGAATAATGTGCTCAGCCATTGGAAAGGTATTGCTGGCAAAGCACATGATATCATGACAGAGACAAGTAGACTTCGTTGTCACACAGGCCTAAAAACATTCTTTGGTCCACCCCTTTACTGAGTGTGGGTGGTAAACAGGGCTGTTAGCTTGTTTTATGGCGCCCCCTGTGCCCCTGTTTCATTGTGAATCTTCCCAAGCTGCCAACATCATCAGAATGGAATGTCCCCTATAGGATTTTTAGGTCCAAGCTATTTCAAAGTCAGGTCAATATACCGCATAAGTGAGAGCACAGAAGACTTTGAACATCATGAGGATGCTCCTCAGAGGTCTCAACAGAGCAGCTCTGTATCTTTTACACTGTGAGTGTTCCACTGGCAACCGCTGAATGAGTCCCCAGATTCATCAGTGACTATCACACAGCATTTCTCCCCTTAGATACAGAACAGTCTCAAACAACCTGGTCCTGCATCATCTTCATGCATCAGGACTGTATACTGTTGGTCCTAAATCCTTCTCCCAACACACACATTTCTTTGACTCATATAGGTGATGTAAATAGAGCAGAGAAAGGGTAAACTTATATTCAAACAGTAAAGTCTAGTTAGAAATTTTCATTGTATCAACATAATTTGTATTAAGCATTGCCTGAAATCAATAAAAGTCTTAAAAATAAACAAAATCTGTTCATCTCATTTTACTAAATTATTCAACATCCAAGAATTTTGAAAAGGTGGGCCTTGGCTAAAACCAGAGACCATTATCCATCCTGTCCTCCTTTTACAAGAGGAAAAGCACCCACTTGCCTGGCCATTACAGGAGAAAGCAATTACCCAAGAGCACTCTGGGTAGACAGGAATCAGTGTAACTCCTGAAGATCATCTCTCTCTTTTAACAGTGACATAACTCCACAACTCAATGTTGTATGTTGTGTGTGGTGCTAGGGATTGAACTCAGGACTCATACATGCCAGGCAGATACTCTACCACCGAACCACAACCCTTTTTGTTTTATTTTGAGATGAGCTTGCTAAGTTTGCCCAGGCTGGCATCTGACTTGGAAATCTCCTGCCTTAAGCTCCCTAATAGCTGTGGTTATAGGCATGGACCACCATGCCCAGCTGCAAAACATAATTCTGTAAAAAAAAAAAAAAAAAAAAAAAAGAACATTTAGAATATTTTATGCTTTCAAGTAAAAATTGATTTGCACTACACTTAAGCCACCTAAATTATAATCTATAGAGTTCCCTTTAGCAAAAAATTACCTAATCCCGGCATCCCAAGAGCATTGTCATAGTAGAACATACCAACAGATGCAGAGTAAATGGTGGGATGACAGTTTTCTTGCTGTGTGGCAGTGTTACTGTAAAATCTCCCACACAAGGAGCACCTAGCTTCCTGGGTTGCGATCTATCTCGATAATACTAAAGTTGATGGCCATGGCCCTTTGGGGCTAATGAGTTCTTTACAGTACATCTTTTTACTTTTAACTGAGGTTATTATATGCCATCATTAATAGGCTAAGGAAAGAATCTGTTGCTGTCAACAGATAGGAGGTAAGTCCTCACAATTTTCTTGGTCTATTCTTCTATGTCTAGAACATCCACCTTTTCTGAAAAGCTGATGGAGACATATGCTGTTACCATCCTGCCGACGTTTATCACTTACCTCTGAAACACATAGTGCATCCAACTTACCCACTAACAGTGCCCTATCCTAATTATCATTGCTTACTCAATGTGCTCGTAAATGTGCTACTTTTACACAGAGCATTCCTATGAAGATCTCATGAACTCAATCTCTAATGTGCATTTCTATAGCCAATATTTATTCACAACCTGTCAAACCAGTGTTTTGTTCCTCAATGGTATTTCTTAGTCTCTAAAATCCATCTGAACCTTCTAATAGGAAAAATTATCTTGATAAAATTCCAAAGAGAGCTTGTGATAATGGCTTCAATGTCATAAAAAACATGATACTGTGTATTTTCATGGAAACTGTGTGAATAATCTAGAGTCTGAGAGAGAAGCCATTGTACCCTTTGCTAGTTTCTTCACCTGCAGAACTATGGTAAGCTTTTTCCTTGACCTGATTCAACTGCGAGGAGAAACAGCTAATAAAAAGTGTTATGAAGTACCATGAATATTGAAAAGTGCATGATCATCATGATTAATTATAATACATAAAGTTCAAATATTGAAATGACTCTCTGGCATCATTCCAAATCAAGAAATATAATCTCTGGTCTTGCATAGTAATGAAGAGAAACAGTGTGAGGTCCTCTTATTG
Organism: Peromyscus leucopus; assembly: GCF_004664715.2. NCBI lineage: Eukaryota > Metazoa > Chordata > Mammalia > Rodentia > Cricetidae > Peromyscus > Peromyscus leucopus. Next base: position 51,011,288 of record NC_051066.1, on the reverse strand, counting down.
TACCCGTTTAAATGAACGTGGTGATGAATATCTTTAATTATGGACTGTATTCTGTAACACTGTGTACGTGAGTGTGTGTGTGTGTGTGTGTGTGTGTGTGTGTGTGTGTGTGTGTGTGTGTGTTAAACTAAATGTATTGAGATCTCAACAATATATTACAGATTCAAAGGGAACCCTAACCCAAACTTTGTAGGCATTTATGTATCTGAATCTTACCTTGGTATGAATGTTCATTTTGATAGAGGATAGAAACAGCTAGCAACCCTCACTTAAGAGGCTGGCTCTGATTTCATAGATATCAAAATCTGTCATCCTCACGTTAGCCGACTGTCTGGCACCTAATGAGAAAAACAAATTGCTTTTACTTCCTACGTAAGACATTTGCATTTAGAATTTTTTTGCTCGTAAAAGGTTTATAAAGCATCCACTCAAACCATTTTACCTGCATTTTTCACCTAAAAGGGTCTTTATGAAATCTTACAGTAAATTTAATAACCCTCTTCAATAAACATGAGCTTTTATGAGCATGACATATCTAAATTGACTCAATGGTCTGGGAATAAAATCTGCATCAGTAATATTTTCAAAACTGTAATATGCCACATTTAAAAAAAAAAAAGAAAGAAAAGAAAAAACCATGAACAGAGCAGACCATTGCATACGGAAATGCATTCATTTCCAACCTTAAGAAAGCAAGTGGTCCGTGAATGCTTGAGTGACTCAGTGAACTGCCCTGATGTGTACAGCATCGAGCTGCACAATATTCAAGTATTAGCAGCTGTCATTTCCTTCCATCTTCATCAACTGTGTATTATAGAAACAAATTAGGAAATGGCCTTTACCAGTCATCCCATGAGTCTCTTCAGGAAAGGGACTTCCTTCCCATGAAGCATTTCTCTACTTCGACCCCCTCCTCAGGGACTTCTGCTTGAGTGATGAAGCCGAAGGGCACCCTATTGCTCTGGGCACCTCATAGCTACTTTTACCAGGTAAGCTGCCAAATTAGGCATGACATGGAGCCCCTCGTTTCTGCTATTGCTGGTGCGTATCCTTAAGGAGGACAGGAAAACACTAGCGACTTTTTTTTATAGCTGCTATATAACAAGAGAATGAAATGTCAGAGCCCAAGAAACCCCATCTTTCTCAGTCCTGTCAGAGCTCATCGAGGGCTAAGAATGCTGCGCTTGCACCTCGCCTTCAACTTGGTCTTGTGAGCAGGGGGTGATGGGAATTTTGGCAGTGCAGAACGGCCTGCCCCGACAAGACATCTGAGCACACCATCAGTGCCTGTGGCTCATCCGAACATGCTGAGGGCTTGGGTGAGCATCCAGGGATGCCAACCCTCCCTCTGACAACCTACTTCACCTCTGCCACTTCAACACACTCCTGAGAAGTTGTGTGGAAACTCTTCCCTTGAGAATCAACCCATATGTTTTAACACACCAGTGAGGTGTGCTTAAAAGTAGGATAAAGTGCTTAAAATACATTTTTGAAATTCTTTAAATTCTATCATGTTTTACATCAAGATTTGTTTAAAGTCAAGACTTGCTCAAAGTAGACTACATATGGGAACAGAGACAATAAAGCCACAGATTTAGGCTGAGGAAATGGCTCAGTTGGTAAAGGACTTGCCTCACAAGTATAAGGACCTGAGTTCAGGTCCTGAAAACACACATAAAAAGTTGGGTGTGCCTGTAATCCCAACAATGCAAGGTGGAGCTTTACTGGCCAGCTAGCCTGGCCTACGTGATAAACTTCCCAGCTAATGAGAGACCTTATCTCAAACACTCAAGGTTGTCCTCTGACCTACACACACACACACACACACACACACACACCATGCCTGTGTGCACCCAGACTCACAAGTGGATCCACACACATAGACAAAAATAAGTAAGATGTGGGCGAGGGTTAAAGCTCCAGATGGAGCACACACAAGGTCCTGGTTCAGTGCCCAGCACTGAATAAACCGGGCATGGTGGCTCAAACCTATAACCCCGGCACAACAGAGGTCTCAGAGACAGGAAGGTCAGGACGTCAAGGACATCCTTGGCTACAGAGTGAGTTCGAGGCCAGACTAGGCTCTATAGGAACTTGCTTCAAAATAAAGTAAAATAGTGGGTTGTCAGGCAGAGTTGGCCCATGAAGGCAAGTCTAATGACCTGAGAGTTCAACCCTTGAAACCTTCAAGGAAGAAGGAGAGAGCCAATATTCATAAGTTGTCCTCAGACCCAGTTGCACACCATGGTACACACACACACACACACACACACACACACACTAAATTAATGTCAATTTTTTAATAAGTAAATACACATTAATTCTCATTAAGTCCTTAAAAAAAAAAAAAAAAAAAAAAAAACTCCTCTTATTCCCTCATCCTTTTCTTAAATCAGAATTTCCACAAAGCCAAATGGAGGAATGTTGCCCAGTGATCAGAAGAACTGTTTCCTCTGCCTTGAAATTCAGACTGTTTCTCAAATCATCCAGTTCTAAGATGGATGGATCATCAGGAAGACTGAGAAGGGAGAAGATGCAGAACAAGAAACCTGCTCTGCTCACTTTGTCCCCTCGAGGCCCCCAGTGCATCTTCTCATCCTCAGCCGTCCATGACTGGGGCAGAAGGGCACCCAGGAACTGCATAAAGCCGCCTGCTCCCATGTCGATTTCTCACACACACACAGCCGCGTTCACCAGCAGAATGATCTAGTCAAACTGCCTCCTGCTTCGGCTTCTCATTCCCACCTCGGTGCCTTCTTAACTGCTCTTGTCTGTCACCTTGGGCACCTGAGGGGCTCTAAGGGAGACGACCTTCTCTACTTTGTTTTGCCGGTAGGAATGGACAGACATGTAAGCAAAGTAGAGTTAGGCACTCCCGGAATCCCTGAGCTGACCCCCGGAATCCCTGAGCTGACCCCCGGAATCCCTGAGCTGACCTTGGACAACACTGCACCATTCTAGCAACTGGTTCAAAGACTGGCACAATATAAATAGATGGGCAACCGATTCCACTCAACAGAGAAAGTCATGGATCCTAAACAGCCAAGAACTGGCAAGCCAGTACTTAAGCCTGGCTTTAAAACTTGTTTGTAGGGCCTTTCGACGTGCCTGCTGCCCACAGAGAAGTGAGAGAGTATCTGTTGGGACCCTGGCCAACTTGACCAGGAGCCACATCTTAGTGCCAATGAACCCCCCTTGGTCGTAAAGAGTGTGCCTAAGGCTGGCATTGCTGTGCCTACTGGATGTTCTACTCTCAGGAATCAATGAAGCCTACTGCTCCAAATTAGTGCATTTTTAAACGACCAAATAAAATGAATGAGGTGATGATACAGAGAAAAGAAAACATTTAAGGATAATGAGCACCGAGCACAGAGCTTCATTCTATACAGGGAGGGAGAAAGGTCAGTAAATTTAGCACAAGCATAATAGTCCTCGCAAATCATCTAATTAATCCTTATCCAGCCAGAATGTACCGGTTTAACCTTTCCATTCTGTACTTCTCACAATATTTACGAACTATAGCCTCTCAACGGGGATGGAAGGGGCACCTATATTTCAGAAATCTGGGACTAAGTGTACCCTGAATGTGGTCCTGCAGGGCAAGTGGGGAGGAGAAGCATGCCCTTCCTGTGCCGGGAACAGTGTGGAAACCATAATCCAGTCATTTCGAGATGTTGTCCGCTTCTCAGTGCCAGAGTTACCTGTAATTGGTAGCTGTAGGGTTTGGGGTTGAGTTTGGGCTTGAAATAACAATAATTGATCTCTTCTACAACAATGGAGCTGACCTCAATAAAAATCAAGCCTTGACTTGGATCCTCCCTGGGAGAGTGTAATTGGTAATTTACTAGAAAGCCTTATCCAAAAGAAATTTAATCCATAAGTGGACCGCAGCCACGGTTACTGAGAATAGAGAACATTCAAGAAGTTGGTGGGGTAGAAACCCCAAAGGAGTATTTCTAAAGATATAGTTTCTCAGAGGGGGTAGACAACTCGGGGTTTTGAAAACATTGGTTTGAGAACAACATAGGAAAATAAAGCATGGACACCATCTAACTAGATACAGCCATTTAAATTTTTAAATTCAAATTTATTTAATATATAAAACTAATATTATTCATATTAATGCTATGAGGCTTCTCAGTACATAGATACATGAGTTAAATATATTTACATGTATCCAGTACATCTATAAAATGAATTAAATATATTCACACAAACATTTATCTTTCACTTTATGGTGAAAACATTCAAAAATTCTTTCCTCTCAGTTTTTGAAATGTGCTGTGTAAGACTGGTAGTCTACAGTCCCCCGGACGTGGGAGGGCACCCCAATCGCCTAACTCTAACAGAGGCGATTGCTTCACCCTAATCATGTCATTGAACCCCTGCGACTCTGAACCCGAGTCCCACTAAGAACAAAACACACAGAAAACAAAGGAGTAGCCTGAGATTTTGCAGCCCTTCTAAGTCTCCTTCCGATAGCACCCACAGGCCCTCCAGCCAGCGTCGGTCATGGCCAGCACTGCCCGTGAGTAGTAGAACTCTGGAACATCAGAGCTGGGATGGGTGGGGAGGGTGAGACAGTGACCAGATTACACTTCACTCTGCTGTCTGCCTGGGTCAACAGGTAATATTTATTAAGTGCTTCCCATGTCCAGACACAGCTTAAATAGCTTATACTTATTAAATTATTCCCTCCCCATAGCAAAACTGCATGCAGTTACTATAGCCATGCCCATCTTAGAAGTAGAGAAACTGAGGCACAGGGCTTGTGTCATTTGCCTAAGATTGTACAGGTAGGAATAAGAGAATCCATTAAATTGTAACTTCTTCAGGGTTGCTGTTTTATACCTCTCTATATTCCAAGGACACTTAGCACTGAGATTTTGTTCACCTGTGGCACTCACAAGACCAGGGATTTGTTGAGAACAATTAGGCAGAAATGAATGATTTGAGATGCAGTTTAGGCGGCAGAGGGAATGGGGTGGGGGACATATTTGCAAAGTGCTCCATGAGTAAGAAGCACCCTTCCTAATCCTGGTTTAGCATTTAGGATTTGTATATTCATCAGAGAGCCTTCTCTCTAGATGTATGGCCCTCTACACACGCATACGGGCCTCCACCACCACCCCCAATTGTGCCTTTTCTTAAACGATGGGTACTAATTATTACTCTTAAGCAATGCTACTATCACTGTGGATTTATTTAGTTTTAATGCAAAAAGATATTGATGAAGTATTTGGGCAAGGTGTTATTGTGGATGCCCAGTCAGAGTTTAAAACATAAAAGAAGGGCAAGCAGGTTAGGGCACTTGCCACTAAACTAGCTAAAAGAGTTTGCCCAGGAAAGCCACATAGGGGAAGGAGAGAAGTGACCCCCTCAAGTTGTCCTCTGATCTAGACACATGTCCATGCCATATGCACACACCCCCTACCTACAACACACACACACATGACAAGCAAATCAATGTAAAAATTGTAAATAAATGGAATTGAGGGCTAACTAATTGGCAGCCCCTCTGTATCCCAGGGGCGATCCTGAACTTGTTCTGACCATATCTCCCAGGGGAAGAACCACCAGATTCTGGTTTGCAGAAGTTTCAACTTCCTAGAGTCAGATTTCAAAAAGTAGAGCCCAGGAAAAAAGACCCAAGTAGGTTATGTGTCTATGGTTAACACTATCAGCGTTTCTAAGACACAGCAGGACTGATGGATGCAGGAACTCACAGAGACTGTGGCCACACACACAAGACCTGCGCAGGTCCAAACCAGATAGAGTCCCAGCACTGAGATGGGAAGTGGACAGGGTTCCACCCTTAGCCACAAAGCTACTTGCAATTGACCCGCTGGCAAAGGGAAACTCAGTTTTCTCCAATGGTGTGTCACTGGGTAGATCAACCACACCTCGCTCGGGAAGGGCCTCATGCTCAAGAGTAGGTGGCCAACACAACACAAAGGCTTTTGTGTATTACTTTTTATTTGTATATTTTAGTTTTTTGTTCATTTGTTTTTACCTTTGTTTTGTGTGTGCTTGCTTGTTTGCTTGCTTTGAAAGAGAGAGAGAGAAATTACATTGGATGGGTAGGGAAATGGGAAGGATCTGAGAAGGGCTGGGAGAGGGGAAATATGATCAAATATATTTTATGAAAAACACTTTAAACTAAAAGTAAATAAACTTACAAACACACACACACACACACACACACACACACACACACACCACACACACCACACACCACACACCACACACATTATACCCTGGAACCAATCAGGGGCAATTCTTCAGGCCATATGCAGGGCAGATGACATTCTGTGGGACCTAACAGGGTCCAGGCCTTTGACATAGAACCAGAAATACACAGGAATCCCCGGAGTTGTGTGATGTGGAAACTTTAATTTATTTTGAGAGCAAGGGGCATAGGGCGTCAGGTTCAGCCACTATTATCACCATATGGAAACCAGGGTCACTGCTTCAACCCCTGTGGGAGACCAAGGACTTCTGTTGATGGAGGAACCCAGCACATGGGGACAGAGGACACACCATGTGTGGCTCCCTCTAAATATGTGAGGCGATGACACAAAGTCGGGACAGGATACCCACACAGGGCCCCAGGGTCTGAAACATTCTGCCCAGGCCCTCGAAATAATGAACTATCAACGAGACATGGATGTTACAAATAAAAATTGGATTGCTACTGTACTAAGAAATAGACACTTGGCCTTTGTCCTCAATTTCTGGCATATAGCTCCTAAAAATCCTCTGGAGTCTCCAGGTTGATTAAAAAAAAAAATAGTTTTTGTATGCTAATGAGAGTTGTTGGGACCCCTAGATAGGATCAGGGAGGTCTCCAGAAAAGTAAAGAGGTTATGAAAGGGTCCAACGTTCCAGCCTACCCTCAGACTTCCAGGAAGTTAAGAAAGCCTGAAGACCAAGTTAGTAGCCAATGACAAAGGGTTTAACTAATAATGCTGATATAATGAAACCCCTTTAGGACCCCCAAAACTGTATGATTAGCAAAGTGTCCAGACTAGTGAACACATAATGGTGCTGGTCGGGGTGGGATCCTGTGTACCACCCCCCATAATTTTTCCTATGTATCGCTTCCCCTGGACTCAAGTAAGAAGCAGTAATGATAATGTACTTTCCTAAGCTCTGTACCCCATTCAGGCAAATCATTAACCCTAAGCAGAAAGTCATCAAAACCCTCAAACTTATAAATTAGAAGCAGCCTGGACTTGTGGGTAGGTCCTCAAACAAGACTATTAGACTTTGGGGTTCTGTGCTAACTCTGGGTAGTTAGTGTCAATTGTAAATTACAAAACACTTGGTCAGTGTCCTCCTTGAACTGGGGAGTTGTTTATAAAAAAAAAAAAATCTCCACATATTTTGTGTCTGAGTTCTATAAGTAAAAATGGCTTACATTCTGTTTGTTTACACAGACTGGAAATTCTGCATAGTAAATTACTCCTTCTCACGAGAGAATGCAGAAGATGTGAAAATGTCATTCTTATTACCACTTCCGGGACAGCAGAAACTATATCCCACACTCCTTGACAGGTTGCTTAGACGAAAGCTGCTAGGCTCTCATATGCCTGCCCCTGCCCCTGCCCCCACCTCGCCCCTGCTTCTGCCCATGTCCCCACCCCAAGTCTGTTCTAGAGACCAGAAGTATGTGCTGTACCAGAGTGGGAGAAAAAAAAGATAAAAGATTGGGGGGGGGTGGAATCAAGGAGGTAGCATGGTGACTGATGAACTGAAGTCACAGAAGGTTCTGGGCATGTGGATTGACTGTCAAGGATTTGGGTTTCCTGTCTACATCACTGTGGCCTTGGAACTGAAGAAGCAAATGGATTCAAGGGCAAAAGCCAGCGAAAGAGGGGGACAGAAAAGAATGCTGGGAAGACAGCGTTCTTGAAATGCACAAAGATCCAGAAAGAAGACAAAGGAACTGTGGCTAAGTCACGGGCAGGGGGGCTCCCCAGCCAGGGAAGCCTTGGATGTGCAGGCAGCCAGGGCTCTGTGGCCCCTGTTTCCCAGGGCTGCTACACTGACCTCATTATCTTTCATACTTGGTACTTCACCAACTTCACACTCTGTCTTCTTATTGTCCCCTGCTGAGTCAACACTAGCTCACAAACCCTTG